>NW_026937101.1:290000-440000 GCF_032062105.1 Saccostrea cuccullata
AAAAGTGTGTCAAAACTCCAAGATCAATGTCATTTGGTGGTAATCAATGAAAAGTCTTATCACAAGGAATACATAATGTGAAATAGGAAAGTCATACATGTAGCTCCACTAAATCAAGTTATGGGCAAGGTTAAAGTTTTTGCGGACAAAGAGACAGACAGACGGACATGACAAAAACTATATTATACGGTTATACCCCGATTCTTCTTGCGGGGGTATTAAAGAAAATAATAATATACTAAAATTATTATACTTCTACGATTCTTCTGTAGAATTCTTTTTGTCGGAGTTGCACTTCGGAACGTATCACCCAGTGATTTTCTGAAATGGAAAAATTCAAATGCATCTGAAACCAGAGTTGAACAAGGAAATTCAAAGAATTATTGTGTTTCCCCGCTCTTGTTGTCTTTGTGGGTGGGATGTCATCATTTATGACACATTATATCAAATATGAACGCCCTGTTATATGCTATTCAGAAGTAATCACCGAAGTTGATTTTTTTGAAAATTAGGTAATCGTGAAGGGCAGGTCAAGGGGTAATAAATCATAGCTTGCTCGGATATATCTTGCCACAAGTAATACGTCTTAAATATAAAACCCTATTTCTTTTCTATCAAGAGTTAGATCTATAAGGAAAAAACAACATTTTTGAAAAAAAGTCAAACTTCAAGGTCACAGGGTCAAATCATAAGGTGTTTAGAAAAGTCTTGTCGTAGGTAATGTACATGTGAAAGCTCTACATCTTCTCATCCAAAATTATGACCAAGGTTAAAGTTTTTGAAAAGTATGTCAAACTTCAAGTCAAGGTCACAAGGTAAAAAAATCATAATGTATTTAGAAAGGTCTTTTCACAGGCAATACACGTCTCGCATATAATGTAAAAGCCCTATCTTTTCTTATTCAAAAGTTTTGGCCAATTTAGAGTAATCATAAAATGTTTGAAAAGTATGTCAAACGTCAAGGTCACGGGGTCAAAAAAGTGCATATAGAAAGTTCTTGTCACAAGTAATACACATATGTAACATGAAAGTTCTCTTTCATCTAATTCAAAAGATATGGGCAAGGTTAAGGTTTTATGACAGACGGGCAGCTAGATAGACCTACAGACTGACAGACGAATGATATTTAATGTCCCCTCGCTTTCGCAAGAGCGACAGACAATAAAAGGCAAACCATGTACACATTTAAGGACCCTCTCTACACATGTACAAGTGCAATTTTTTTTTTTTTTTTGGACATTGAGAAAAATATATTGTATAAAGAAGTTAATATTGAGCTGATTTATTTAATTTTCAATGTATGGTGCGTAACATTTACCCCCGGGAAAAATGTTCAAAGATAACACAGTATCAGTGAATAGAAATCGCTGTTAATTAATTCAATAGAGAAAATACATGTAAATAACACTTTCAGTTAAATTATCTCGGCCTTTCAAAATGTTGAGAATACTTGAATTAATTACAAATTGAGAAATATTGTGTAAAGTCTATTTTTTAGAATTTAGATCTAAGGGCAGATCATTCTAACTGCAGAAAAATACTAGTACCTTAGAATCAGAACTCTTTAGTGTGCAGTGTAGAGAGGGTTCTTAATTGCCACAAAATTTTAATCAAAATCTTAACTTTTTAGCACCAATTGGATACATTACAAGCAGTCATAAGAGCTGTAAGAACGATAACGGATCCATTTCAGTCAAAAGTTCAAACATTTTATTTTTATGAACATAAATTGGCGTATTTAAAAGATGATAGGGGAACAAAGCGTGCAGAATGTCAACTATTTGGCAAAGAAAAATTCATACATTTTTGTTTTAAAATTTGATAATTTTTGTACATCTTTATGCTGTAAATGTATTATATTTAGCGTGTACGATATTTAGCGTAAAATGATTTTTTAACAACTTAGCGTACATTTGATTTAGCGCATTTCTTGGTGTTCCTATTCATGTATCAATGTTTAAGACATTTAGCTGTGGACTTGAATTAGCGGAAGTATTTTTCCTCCAAAAGTGCTAAAAAGAATACACCGCCAAATGTAATACGTTTACAGTATGTAACTCTTCTTCTGAAGGAGATCAAAATAGTCTGAAATGGCCATAACCACCCCACCTAGCCTAAATTTTCAGATTCGAATTTTAATATATGCCTCGTGATGAGTTGTGGCATTTAAATCGGGTTTATGATATGACCCTTGACTTGATTAGTGGACTTAAATTTATTTCTCAGAAAGATCATGTGAATGTTTTGTCATAATAGTATACTTTTACGGTATAGTTGGTCTCCATACTTTTGTAAACTAAAAAATGTATAGCCTATTATGTTGAAAAATCTGAGGATTATCGTTAAAAAAAAATGGAGCAAAGACCCACTGACATCGAAAAAAATTTGTTAAAGTTTTGAGAAAATGATCTTTTTGTAGTCTGTGCGGAGGCGAGAGCTGAGCTCGAGCGGAGACCCGCCCTTGTCTCCGATTCTGTGGGAAACGAGTACATGTATTCTAAATGACTTGTGACATGGCCTTTCTTATGACCTCACTAATTTACATGTGTATTTGGGAAGATATCTGAACCTATCAGACAATTTTGCAGAACGTTGATTTAGTATTCCATTTTAAGCAATCGCATCTGAAATATCAAGTGAGGTAGACGTACGTGAAGGTATCATTCACAGGCCCTGCACTTGTTTCGGAAATAAATTTTTAACCCATGGTATAATAATAACACAAGGTATCTAACTCCGAATTACACTCAGTACCCCCCTCCTCCTCAGAAACGCATTTAAATTTCAGAGAAAATGCAATGGCAATATTTATTACCATTGGGTGGGTGGGTAGGAGTAGTCGTTGACTTCCAAATCTTCTTCATACCTATTTATACTTATGACTTTTCATACCAACTTAACCTTATCCAAGTTTTGAGGGGGTCTGCGTTTTCTGGGGGGTGGGGTGTCCAAGGTCACTTTTTACTTGGTATAGTATATAAATTTAGTATCTCTGAAAATTCCAGGGGGGTCCTCTAGATCCGCGCATGGGACTGAGAATAGAAATTTACAATGTAAAGTTACTTGTGGTGGATTCAAATAAAATTAGAAAGGAGGGAGTGGGGCAGTATACAAATGGTTTTCTTATAAAAACTGGAAAATCGAGAATCATAATCAGGCCTGACACTATGTGCGTGATCGTAATTATGATCAAAAGCGTATACAAGTTTAGCAAACATAATTTACGAAAGCCAAAACGAATGAAATCGAAAGTTGGGGGGGGGGGGGGGGGGGTTTGCACGCGCGACAGTGCTGGATCCGCCTTTTTGTTTCAAACATGAAGGTTATATACCTTGGCCTTTCTTTCATTCGTTTATTTTAATTTGGAGCCAAGTATTTATGTGTTTACGCATAATTGACGAACGGTCGATTAAATTGTCGAACATTTCTCTCAGAATACAACCTCACCGAAACATTTTTTCTTCAAATACATTCCCACATTATTCATAAAATATTATCAAAATATTCTGCACTATGTTCGTAGCTTAAATTTAATAAAATAATACCAGCAAGATCTAAATAGTGATATATGTACCAGCACTTCCGCCTCACTCGGTATTTTAGTTGCGATTGCTTAAAAGGGGATACTAAATCACCCCTATCCTTATTTCTCTCCGCGCAAGGAGGCATACAAGACCTGGACATCTCTTTTCTACTGGGGTCGGTCTGAGGCTGCATGGCGTACCGTGTTCCAGGAGTTCCACCGGCATTGTTCTGCTCCACCTGCACCATCCGCCGCCATGTCATTTTTGGGCGACCTCGCTTCCTTCTCCCTTCAGGCGTCCATCCGAGGGCAACAACACAGTCATCCGTGGAATTCTTTCTAAGCATATGGCCGATCCAATTCTATCTCCCCTTCCTCACCTCGCCACTAATGCTTTTTGCTTCTGCCATCTCCAAAACTGTCTTGTTTGGATAGGCTGCTACCATCTGACTTTAAGGATCCTTCTGAGACACTTGGTCTGAAAGTGCAATTTTCTTTTCCTCTGTCTTGGTAAGCTTGTAAGTCTCACATCCGTATAATAATACAGAGAGGACCAGGCTCTTTCTGCTGATGTGTGTAGTGTTCCAGATGTTGGCTAGCCTCCTGAAGGATGCACCGGCCATAGTTATCCTCTTCCTGATGTCAGCAGTTCCTCCTTCATCCTTGGTGACAATTGCGCCGAGGTATGTGAAGCTGTCCACCTCGTCGGCTTAGCTGTTTCCAACTGTCAGTCCTGCTATTTATCTTCATCACTTTACACTTCTTGGCATTAAGCTTCAACCCAACTTTTGTGGAGTATTCCTCCAGTTTTGTTGTCTGAGGCAACTTGGTTCATTGCTAAATACAGTAGTACAATGTCGTCCGCAAAGTCAAGGTCTTCAAGCATAGTGGTAAAGTCCCATCTCATTCCTGTTTCCTTTTCTCTGACAGTCTGTTGCATCACCCTATATCACTGAGAGGAACAAGAAGACTGATATGCAGCATCCTTGCTTGACACCAGTCATCACAGGAAAAGGGTATGTGGTATGTGGTCTCGTTGTCACCAATCACAGAGCACTGAAAATTGTCACACAGTGCTTTGACCATCGTAATCACTTTTCTGGGTATTCAATACTTTTTCATGATTACCCAAAGGCTGTCTCTCTGCACCGAATTGAAAGCTTTCTCAAAGTCCACAAAATGGATGTACAGTGTAGCAATCCACTTGTTGACTTGTTCCAGGATATTCCTGAGATTAAAGATCTGGTAGACAGTCCCTCTCCGAGACCCTGCCTGCTTTTTCCTCAGGGTGCGGTAATCTCCAGCCTGTATTCTGTTAATGATGATCCTGCTGAGTGCTTTGCTGGCTAGGGGGCCAGTTTAGTTGCTGCAGTCCTGTAAGTTGCCTCTTTTGGGAATTTTACAGATCAGTCTGTTGGTCCGTTGTTTGGCCACCTTTTCCTCCTTCCATATCTGGTCAAAGGTGTGCTTCAATTCCTGGCTGCTCTTAACAAGGCCTGCCTTTAACATGTCTGCAATTATTTATTCTACTCCAGGGGCCTTCCGATTCTGAAGCGTCTTCAGTGCAGCCCTTATTTCCTGTGTGGCGAGTGGCTCAACCAAGATGTCTAGCTCTTCTTCCTCCTCATGTTCATCTTGTGATGGTGACTCTGGAGTGTCTCTGTTGAGTACTTCCTCAAAATGTTCCCTCTATCTGGCAAATCCCGCTTCTTTATTTTTCAGCAGCTCTCCATCTTTGCTCTTCGTCGCTACTTTTGTTTATTACTCTTTCTTGTCAGCTGTTTTACTATGCTGTACACTTTCTTCTGCCTCCCGTTCTCGGCTGCTTTCTGTGCTCGCTCAGCTTTCTCTGCCATCCATCTCCTCTTGTCCTCACTAGCATTTTTCTTGACTGCTAAGTCTTTCTCCCTGTAATTTTCCTTCAACCTTGACTTTTCTGATCTTGTGCTCTCTATCTTTGTTTTGATGTCATTTGCCTTCCCTAGTACTTCCTCTGCTGAGTTCACATATGCCATCTTCTGCTGTTCCCAGATTTTCTTGATATCTTCCGTCTTTTCCATGTGCTCTTCTAATTTCTTTGTGAAACAGTCATTGAACCTTGCTTTACTTCGTTGTCTTGAGTCGTTCCACATCCAGTCTTGGTTTCAACTTGTTCTTATTCTTGTGTATGCTGGGCCGTAGCCTGATTCGGGTCTTCGCCAGGTAGTCTGAACCTTGGTGTAAAGAACTGAAGATCTCCACTGTCTCATGATTAGAAGATGGTGGATCTGGTTTTTCACTGTTCCAGTAGCAGACACCCATGCTGCTTTGTGTATGCCTTTGTGGGGGAACAATGTTCCTGTGATTACAAGTTTTGGTCTGATTGAATTCCCAAAGTTTTCTTAGTTTTCGTTTGTTTGGCTGTCACAAGATATCTAGTCTGACGCTTGGTTTCCTAAGATTTTCACTCCTCGTCGTCTTACTGCCACTATTGGCTTTCCCCGCTTCACCCGGTCTTCTTTGCTAATGTCCATTGTTTCTGTAAGTGTGTTTTTCCCGGGAGGACGTAGCGGCCTCCTGCCCAACCCCGAAGCTTGGAGGACCAGTGGTTTTCTGTCAGGGTGTCCCTCACTTATGCTGCGTTGGTCCATGGCACCTTCTTTAGTCTATCTGGTGCACCCCTCACTTAGTGATCCCCTATCTGCCACCCGGGGGTCGTGCCTCCTAGCCGTGCAGCCCCAGCCGAAATAAAGGGATACTAAATTAACTTTCTGCAAAATCATCTAATTGGTTATGAGATACGTACCCAATTACACATGTTACAGATGTATATAAATTAGTGAGGTCATAAGAAAGGTCATGTCACAAGTCATTTAGAATATCGCTCTCGCCTTAAACCCCAGTCACATTTCCAAAAAAGACCAACGGCCGACGGGTTTTGAAGCAAAAATGGGATTCTTCGGGTGACAGTCGTCAGTTCATCGGCCGTTGTGTTCGCCGATTTTGACCTCTTTTTTTGTCGGCCGACCAATTTTGTGTCCATCGGTCCAAGTTATAATTTTGTATGCGTCGGTGGCCGATTCCTTCAATTAAGAAATAAATAACAAGTTTATAAACTTCAATGGGAATTGAAGTGGGTCGGTCACGTGATCAAATCCTGTGAAGGCCGAAGACTGCATGTCTTTTTTATTCAATAAAAAATGCCGATCAAAATTAATTTTAGTGTTGTCGTAAAAACACTAAAAGCTTACTTTGATTTTGTAGAAGAGATAATTTCATTGGCAGAATTGATTCCAAACTCAGGATGATCGCTGACGTCATCAGCAAGGCGCTCGCCCTTAAGGAGCTGAATCTCTGCACTCTGGGACTTTACAACCTGTTTTAACTGATGCAGCTCGAGATCCTGTTCATCAACCCGAGACCTTAATTCCGAGAGCTCTTCTAACACACGTTGTATCACGAGATTTTCATCTGCAAAGACAATTAAACTACAAAGAAGCAAAATAAAAGAACAAAGTGTTATATTTGCCATCGCAATAGCTAGGTCTTCAAGTCCTTATTATAAGTTTCTCGTTTGTCATACAGTCTTCGGTAGATAAGTTGTCGATTATCTGTGTATGTATGCTAAAAGGTCAATAAATGTATATATGTTATTGTAGCAGCGCATTGTCACTTTATATAAATTTTATGCTAAATCGGGAATTAATTCAACGAAAATATTTTCAACTTAAAAAATGTGCCTAAATAAGCCTGTTTCAAATTTTTTCGTGTTAGGACAGATCACTACAACATAAAAAAAATAAAATTTACTGATTGCACTTTTCTGCATGCGGTGTTTGGATAAACAATGTCTTCCAGCATAACTTTTGATTCATATAAATCTATAAATATTGTGCGAGATTACGCGGGAATTTTTTTACGTTTACTCTCGGACGAGTTCACGTTACAGATTTACGGCGCAAGGTTTTGGCAGATTTTTTTTCCATTTTCCAGCATTCGTCAACCAATAACCTTTCGCTACCTTATTCTAGGAACATTATTTAACTCATCTGTATATTTTATTCACCTTCCAAAACTTTATAGTCGTCTCTAAAGCGATAAACTCGCTTGATTAGAATTGTCTGCAATCCTGTCAAACTTCAAGAGGTCAAATTTGGTGGTACCTAGGAATACAGCTGTGAAATTCGAAAGTCATGACCCCACCCACTCAAAAGCTGCGAGCAAGGTTTAAGTTTTTGCTGACAAACAATCAAACAGACAGACGGACGAATAGGGCAAAAACTATATACACCCAAATCTTCGATTACGAGGGTATAAAGATTCAAAATTTTGCAGAGGACAATATTTACTGGATATATTTTTCTCATTAGATTGTACGTAATTTAACACGTAGGTTAATGCAGATTGATTTACATATATCTTAACAGTTGAACTTCAGTATCTTAAACACTAATATCTCGAATCGATTTGCAAGTGTCAACTATTTCTTCCCTTTACCCATTATCAATCTCTCTCTCTCGTTTTTTTTTATCCCTTTAAGTAATATATATACGAGGGTTGATCCGAAATTTCGTTGAATTTCTTACTATTTATTGTGAATCGATGAAAGCAAACAATAGACATATTTATGTCTTCAAGTGCTCGGCAGGCTCACCGCAGCTAGTTTTTGCTTAGTTTGCCATAGATTAACTCAAACACATTCAAAGAGATGAATAATGTTATTTATTTAAATGACGATATAAAAGAAAATACTTTATACAACAGAATGGGGATCAGACTCACAAGCTCCGATTAAAATTACGTAAAATATGAAAAATGTCTGATCCCCTAAAAAATGACTAGAAAAAATTCCTTTATAATAAAAGAGTTATTATGCAACAATACTGAAAATTTACCAAGTTCCCATTACTAATACGGTCACACAAGCTTTCTGAACATGGACAGTTGTAAAATCCGGGGGAGACTCGACGTAACATCAAGTTAAGTATGTCACGTCACGTAATAGGAGTATCCCACCCTCATGTCTAATTCTACTAAGTAATTCTACAGAATTTTGCAGAGACAATATTTACTGAATATATTTTTCTCATTAGATTTCCCAAATTACAATTTTATACACGTGTCTTTTGGGAGATCGAAAATGAAGTCTTACTCGTACATTTAATAATGTCATTGAAAAATTAATCTTCTTTTCATTTGTTATTGTTTTTAAGGAAAAAAAAGAATATTTTTGATGGCACAAGGTGCCAAATCTATCAAAAATGATGGTACGTAATTTAACACGTAGGTTAATGCAGATTGATTTACATATATCTTAACAGTTGAACTTCAGTATCTTAAACACTAATATCTCGAATACCATGCGTAAGTCGAATCGATTTGCAAGTGTCAACTATTTCTTCCCTTCATCCATCATCGATCTCTCTCTCTCGTTTTTTTTTATCCCTTTAAGTAATATATACGAGGGTTGATCCAAAATTTTTGAATTTCTTACTAAATTTTATTGTGAGTCGATGAAAGCAAATAATAGACATATTTATAATAAAAGAGTTATTATGCAACAATACTGAAAATTTACCAAGTTCCAATTACTAATACGGTCACACAAGCTTTCTGAACATGGACAGTTGTAAAATCCGGGGGAGACTCGATGTAACGTCAAGTTAAGTATGTCACGTCACGTAATAGGAGTATCCCACCCTCATGTCTAATTCTACTAAGTAATTCTACAGAATGCTGCCCTTTCCTCCATTCTTTTTCTAAAAAAAAGGCCTGGGTACAAGTATCCTCTCGCTCCGACATATCTTCATTTTACTGTCATATTTCAAAAATACTCCCCATCTTTCTATATTATGTTGCAATTCCAGTAGCAATGTCAAACACAGTACGCCAGCGGTCAACATCTATCAACTCTCAGGTGCGGATCCAAAAATTTTTTATCCAGGGGGGTCCACCCAATCACCTATTCGCGTTTACCAGGGGGGAGGGGGAAGTCAGCGTTTTCCAAGGGGGGTCCATGGTAACTCTTTTTCTTGCTTTAGTATATACATTTTTTAACCCTGTAAATTCCAGGGGGGGGGGTCCTGACCCCCCTCCCCCGACCCCCCTCTAGATCCGCGCATGAACTCTTTTATTAATTACAGGAAGTTCAGACCCTCCAAAAGACAGTCACTCCAATAATCAACCTCCATTGAAGTTCTGTTTTTCTTAAAATACTTACCACTGTACAACCAGTTGCTGAATGCATTTTAACCCAGCCTTTAGCAGTACGTAGTACCGGTAAGTCAGAGTGTTCCCGAAATTTTCACAAAACTTATAACTTGACCGAAATTTGACGTTGTCTAACAATTTAAAGATGAGCAATAATTCATCAACTAACTTGGGTCATGTTTGTACAAATCTGAATCTGCACTACCTGACGATGAGGATGCTACCAAATAAGTTTCAAGTCTTCTGGCCCAGTGGTTGTTGAGAAGATTTTTAAAAGATGCTTGAATTTTTTTTCCACTAATCTGTAAAATTTTATCTCTCCTTGGGAAAAGCCCTTCATTTAAACAAAATTGAATCTCCTTTATCCAAGGATACTGTGTGACAAGATGTGTTGAAACTGGTTTAATGGTTCTCGAGAAGAAATCTCACTAAAGCCTTTGGCATAGGTGTGTTAACTTTTGTAAGAATTGTCTTTAATTGATAATACGTTATAAAAATATTCATGCTTAATTTTCTAAGAATTGCAACACAAAATCTTGTTTATATACGCATTGTATATTTACTAGCTCTATATTTTTGGAAATTTGAAACTTGCACAAATTTGCAACACTTGTGCAACCTTGATTTACTGATGATTCGTTTCTTGACAATATATCAATAGTTTACTACATATATACATTCTGAGATTCCATATCAATATTTTTTGATACAGTAATCATGTTCACATCTGGCTCCTGGATCATAAAACAAACTTGGACTTAAGTCAAATTTTAAACATGCTGTAAAATATTTATAATTGTCAATTTAATAAAGGCCCCGCAAGGATTTGCGGGTGCCCTATAGTAATCACTCTGTTTGTCTGTCTGTCTGTCTAGCTGTCCGTCTACCATTCTTCCGTCCACAAATTTTCTGTTTTTTTCTAATAACTTTTTTATGGTTTCCCAATTAAGTTCAAATTTGGTATGGTAGTTCAGTAGGCAGAAAGACATATTTTAATGTTAAGATTGGTTCTCTCTGTCTTCTGGTTTGGTGCTGAGATGGTGGGGTAGATTCCTTAACTGTGCATAATAATAAATGTGCAAAGAGAGATAACTGCTGAGAATGTTCCTATTGTAAACTATGAAAGCTGTGCAATGAGTCCCTTGGGATCAATTAACCATCCACCAGAAAGAAATCATAATCATTGTCTTTATCTGTCACATTGAGACTAATTAACCGCCTCTGGCTGCAAATGAATTTTGTTTTGAAGTTAAGGTCAGTTTTGAATTATGTGTACATTCTTTGAAATATAAATTTAAATAATATGCATACTTTATTTTGGTTATAGCACTGTACACACTGAGCTATGATTTATTGAATTCCAAAAACAAGATACATATTAAAAGTTTTGGGACACAGATTTGAAGTTAATATCTTCTGTATAATATTACGACTTATAAATTTTAATAGCTTCTCACACAAAAATAAATTAAAAATCTTATTTCATCTAAAAGTTATTAAAAATTCAAATTTTTAGACGAGTTTAATTGACACATCCTTGCAATTTCACAAATTTTAGTTTTATTCTTAATACTTAGGAAAAGTGGCAATCTTGTTGTGTATAAAAGAAAAATATTAAAACTATAATCCAAAAAATTCAGGGTAGAAATGTTCGAAAGCAAAACATACACACAATTTATTGTCAGTCCGTTCAGTTGTGGTGAGCAGACTTTAATAATTGAACGCACCCGGTGAATTGTAAACATCAACAATAACAGAGCTCGTGCCCTGTTTACGAAAACTGTGTACGTTCCACGGGTGTTATCAGTTTGCTTAGCTCTGTACGCAATACGAATAAAAGTAAAATTTGTGAGAATGCAAGGATATGTCAATCAAACCCATCCAAAAATTTGAAGTTTCAATAACTTAAAGATAAAATACAATTTTTAATATATTTTTGTGTGAAATGCTATTAAAATAAATAAGTCGTGATATTATATAGAAAATATATCTTCAAATCTGTGTCCATGCACCTTTAAGTTATTCTTTTTTAGCATTATTTATTGTTTAATTATTTTTATATTTTTGCCGCCTTAATGCTGTTAATTTTAACAGGTAATCAGATAATAACCCCATCCTGTCATTGCTGAAAAAAATTCTTTTAGAAGAAAAGGATGAGAGAGCAGAACAATAAGTCCCCTAGGATAAATTATTTTGTTTGCTGCAGAAAATTTTTAGGCTTATCTTCATCTGTCACATGAAGACCTTTGTCTTCAACTGATGTTTGTTTTGAAGTTGAGGTCAACCCTGGGTGATATTTGCATTCACTGAAAGCTAGCATTTTATAAAACACCTGCTTAAATCTTTTTTGAATACACATTTAATTGAGTTATCATATCAAGACCTGAGGTTTTCCCTGTTTTATCTAAATACAAGGTTACTATTTACAGGGTTTTTTTTTTTTTTTTTGGACATTCAGGAATTATCTTGAAATTTTAAAAATACAGTTGTTGCTTATAGTCTTCATATATTTAAAAAAATTGTAATCAAGTTTAATTTTCATTCCGTAAGTGCACCCTTATATTTCTACACCTAAGTGGGGCCCTTGCTCATTGGTCAGTTTTCTAGTTTTTTTATTTTTCAAAATTAGTAGTTCATAGAACTTTTATGATGCATTGTTGGTAAATAATTTGATAGTTTAACTTTTACAACATAATTTTGTTTTAGCACAACATAACATTTAGATTTTGACGTAAGCTTTAAGATGCTACATGATCCCGGGGCTTGCTGTTTGGTCCTTTTCTACGTTAGAGGCTAGTGCATGTATATTCCCTAGGGATAATTGTTGGGTCTACAGAGGGAGAAATATTATCCCCTCATAATGAAGGCTATAGAATTTTTGATTGCAAGTGCAATATCGTTTTATCTACAAGAAGACCCGTTGTAAAATTTCTTCTACCAAATGACATAAATGTCCTTGTTAGCTCCATAAAAACGGGTTGGCTCAAGTCTCGACTTATTAGCAGTTCAGTACTCATAGTACTTTGATTGATGCTTAATGCATTTTATAGATAAAAATTCGGACACTTATATCTTACAGATACATGTAAGCCTATTTAGTCTATTCCGATTTGTCAAGAAATTAAAATATATCACATGTCTAGTACTAGCTAGGATAAAGTGCACGCGCACTTGTTCGGCGCGTTATGAAAGTGCACTGATTGACGTTTATGTATGGGTATAAGTTATGAAATATGTCCTAAATTTTGCAGCTATATACCAATGCATAACTAACGAGTCAAAATTAACTTTAATCAAATATTGAAAAACAAAAATAGGAACCTACAATAGATATCACCAACTGTTTGGCCCAAACAAACGAACTCTTTATACCGTGGTTACATGAATTAATCATGTTTATATATTTTTCAAAAATTATGGCCAAGAACCATATAGTGAAATTATGGAAAAAATAACAAATCTAAATGATTTTATTGAACTGTATCACAGCTATTCTACGACAGTAAATGAAAAATATGCCTCGGAATATATTAATGGACAAAGTCACAATTTATAGTTAAGTACTGCAAATATGAGGAGGGGTCAATAGTGGTCAATGAATAAGCACTGGCACGTGACGGATTCACGTTTCCGGTAATAAAATCCAGGTTGACCCAACTCAAACTTTATTTATTTACAAAACCTTTAAATTTTAATCAGTTACTCAAAATTCTTTCATTTCAAATTGTATCATGCATAAAGCATGTAGACTGACGAGCATTTTTTCTGCAGACCGTGCATAAAAAAAACATTACACAACTTGTTTTCCTTTTATTCATACACGTGACAAGTCTCCTCTTTTAAAGCCATAAGGCTCATTGTTATAGTTGAGTAAACCCGTGCTGCAGTAAGATGAAATTCTTGGTGCTGTTATGTTTGGTTGCTTCTGCTGTATGCCAGCAAGGCAACATCGTACAGGTTGCTCAGCAACTTGGTGCAACAACTCTGCTAGAGTTAGCAACGGAAGCAGGTTTGGCAGACACTTTGGCAAACGGAGGTATGTATACTGTAATATAGATGTATTTAAGGGTTTTGCAATAGCTTTAAATTATGTATTAATCACGAATCCCTCAGCAATTTGGGATGTCGATTATTGGGAAACTTCTAAACAGAATTTCGGAAAGTATACCCATAATAAAAACCGAGAAAACTCGTATAAATTGATCGATGTCAGATTTTTAGCCTAGTATCCGAATCCTTTTAAAATAATTGTTAATCTCACCATCGTTTTATTCGATATGTATTAATATCGATTTTATTGGTGGCAGATGAATTGTCAAGGTCCCATTTCACAAGTCTTTGCATTGCATTGTCAGTTTTATAGCATATATATAGGTATCAAGGTAAATTGGCTGCTAATTTCTCAAGGCATTTTCTGAATTTAAAATGGTTTATTTAGCTGTTTTGTTGTTTATGGGGACATCACACAGTACCATCAAATGTTTTTAGAACCCCCCCCCCCCCAAAAAAAAAAAAAAAAATCAACATACATTACAAGGGGATTTTTAAAAAAAAGATATCTCATTTGACAATATATGCCTTTTGCATGTCAATAGGACGAATTCACAAAAATGACCAAACAAGTTTTAGCTGATAATATCTCAAAATTTGTTTTAGATGTGGTGTGCGGCATCATATGAGTCGCACACCTGCAGATTCAATATCGTTGGAGTTAACAAACTTCATGTACTGCTGTGTGTCTTCCAAAAAGAGAATTCCTTGATTTCAGTTAAAAAATGCTTCCGTCTGATATCGTTGATTCCTTTCTCTACAGGTCCTTTCACCGTGTTTGCACCAACCAATGACGCCTTCGCCAAGCTTCCACCAGAAGTATTGGACTTCTTAAAGAAGAACAAGGAAGCCCTTGTGGCGGTCCTGAAATACCACGTTCTCAGTGGCAAGACTTACTCAAGTCAGCTCAAGAACGAGCTGGTGGTACCAACACTAGACCCCAAACTCAACTGTAGAATTAACATCTACCAGAAAGGCAAGGTACGTCCTCCTGTTGCACCGTCATGTTTCAATGCGACAATGACAAGCATACTCGTGCATATTTTTCAATACAGTTTGTAGTTTTTATGTTTGGGTCATTCTTGTCATATAAATACAAAATGCTCTATAGGTGGTTACAGCAGACGGTAGCCCGATCATTAAAGTGGACCAGAACGCCACCAATGGAGTCATACACGTGATCAGTCGTGTGGAATACCCCATCCCCGTCACAAACGTGGTCAAGCTGGCCCAGCAAGACAAACAACTAGGGACATTGGTAAAGGCCGTGGTGGCAGCCGGACTGGTCGGCACTCTCTCAGGTTTGCTCTAACAATAAGTTTGTCAAGGCATTTCTTTGAAATATACCAAAGAATGCTTCAGACAACACATGTACTAGGTACAAAATTATCTGTTACTCTAGGCCCTGGACCATTTACCGTGTTCGCGCCAACAGACAAAGCATTTGCAGCCCTTCCTCCGGGAACACTGGACAACCTTCTTAAGAACAAAACAGCACTTACAGGTACAGATTGTATAAAAGAATGATGTATCTGATGCATTATTGCCGCATACCTTTAGATGAATAGGAGTTGTTTTCTTTGTAGACGTTCTAACGTACCACGTGGTTAGCGGAACTTACTTCAGCGCTGGACTCACTTCCGGGCCTGTTCCAACTGTCGAGGGTAAAAATGTCAACATTGTTGTTGGACAAGGTACGGTAGTCTATGTTCATGCTGTCTTTGGAAAAGAGCTGAAAACATTAACGTCTAATGGCATAATAAATTATACAGACAAAATATCACTGAGGATGTTAGGTCAGCTTTGCTACATATATACCGGTATTACATGCGCTAACCATGATGGAGGAGGCATTAAATTTTGTTATACATTGTATAGCAAATCTTCCGAAATATTCTAGATATGAATTTTGCATTTCGATCAACAACGGCCGGCATATATACTTTCTTCTGAATGCATTAATTCTAGCAAAGAAAATTAAACTTTGTGATGTAGAGATTGGACTTTTAAAAAATACATTTTGCAAGCAAAGCAAAACTGTCTGGTAGAGATAGGATTGATTTCTTCAAAGGACAAGTGACTACACAGGGCGTCACTTGTTCTGCATATGACTGTCACAGTCAAGAGAGAAGATAGACAGAAGGTCCTTTTAGAATGTTTTAAGTTTAGATTTCTATCATATACTTAGAATTATTGTTAGTTTAAAGTGTAAGAAGCTTGAAATCTGAAAATCAAAGCCTACATGTAGAATGAAGTTCCGTTCACAAATCTCTTTGATAATGCTTTTGTTCAAGCTTTCCTTTGTTAACTGGTATACATGTATAAAGAAATTTTGATATACTATATATTTGTAAATCTTTTTGGATCAAAAGTATATATCATGACATTTTTTTTCTCTTGTTTATTCACCAAGTTGTATTATATTGCTCGCTTATTAGTTTCTGATTCAAAAATTTCCTGCACATTCTAAAACAAAAGTCTTTGTAACATGAAAAACTTTTAGTACCATGACAAATTGTGACAATTTTGATATTGCTAAATGCTAACTACAACATTTTGCAGGTCGCAGGGACCGGAGACATCGTCACTATCGAAAAATATACATGTACATGTCAATAATGATGAATATATCACCTTTAATTTTTGTTGTAGGTGTGAAAGTGAATGGGGCCAATGTAGAGCGAGCCGATGAAGCCGTAACTAATGGCGTCGTACACGTCATCGACGCCGTCCTTATCCCTCCGAAGTACAGATACCTCCTCAAATTTGGTTATTGGTTTCAACCTTAGTTGAGCTAGGATACATTTGTTGCTTGTCATAATATTTCTGTGAAACGATTAGATTTTCAGGTGGCTCTCAATTTTTCTTTAAGTTCATGGGAATCTCACAACCACGAAATAACATCCTCGATGAACTTTTATAAAATATGTCATTTCATTTGTACATCTGTTGCTTGTGCGTATACTATTTCTGTCTTAACTATTGTTATTTGCTCAATTGTTTTGCATGGTTCTCAATAAATGTAACTTAATTTTTTTTACTTCATTAACATAGTATATATATATATATATATATTTTTTTTTTTTCAATTAAACAACTGAACTTACTTTGTTGTAATGCATGTATAATGAAATCCTTAGATTTTTTGTAAATAAATTGCTAAAACAACATTAACTCTTTCTTTACCCGTTTTCGCAAAAGAGTGAAAATTAGATCATATGTAGTATTCAATAGTCAATCTGTCAGAAAATAATTCCCTTGGACATAACTCAGTGATGTAGCATCGTGACATGGTATGAAAAATTTAAGCCATTATACCTTACGACAGGTAGACGTCGCGCAAGATACTGGTGATACTTTACGTTACGCTTCTAACGTCACAAGAACGTAAAATAATGCACAAATGCAACGTTATATTTTTGCAATGTAACCTTTTGATTAAGTTTTATATATTCTTCCACCAAACATTAATGTGTGACATTTTAAGAAATAATTGTATTTATACGATTAAAAACCTAACTGTCAACATACTTATAACAAAGGACGAGAAAAGAAGCCATTGCCATCATACCACAACTGTAGAAGGAGTAGCGTTTTAATGGAATTTCACAGACATTTCTATTTTTAGTAACAATGGCAAAACTATTCATCAAAATCAAAAACCGATGCACTATTTTATATATCTTAGTGTAGTCTACTTGTTTGCCAACTTATATTGCAATACAAAACTGTAGGAGGAGTAATGTTTTAAAGGAATTTCACATGAAATTTTTGTTTCTTTTTTTAGTAACCATGGCAACACCGTTCATTGAAATCAAAATCCGATGCATTATTCTATGTATCTTAGTGTAGACTACTTGTGTGCCAAGTTATACTGAAATCAGACCGAAACTGTAGGAGGAGTAAATTTTTAAAGGAATTTCACAGAAAATTCTATTTTTAGTAACAATGGCAACACCGTTCAACGAAATAAAAAACCGATGCACTTTTTTATGTATCTTAGTGTAGTCTACTTGTGTGCCATGTTATATTGAAATCAGATCAAAATTGTAGGAGGAGAAGCGTTTTAAAGGAATTTCACAGAAAATTGTATTATTAGTTACCATGGCAACACCGTTCATCGAAATCAAAAACCGATGCACTATTTAATGTACCTTAGTGTAGTCTACTTGTGTGCCAAGTTATATTGAAATCAGATCAAAATTATAGGAGGAGTAGCGTTTTAAAGGAATTTCACAGAAAATTCTATTTTTAGTAACCATGGCAACACCGTTCATCGAAATCAAAATCCGATGCACTATTTTATGTATCTTTGTGTAGTCTACTTGTATGCCAAGTTATATTAAAATCAGACCAAAACTGTAGGAGGAGTAGCGTTTTGAAAAATTGTTTACAGACAGACGGACAGACAGACAGACAGACAGACGGACGGACGACGGACACCTTACTATCACATAAGCTCTTCTGGTCTCTGACCAGTAGAGCTAAAAACTGATATACAGAATTATGTATCTTAGTGTAGTGTACTTGTGTGCCAAGTTATATTGAAATCAGACCAAAACTGTAGGAGGAGTAGCATTTTAAATGTATTTCAAAGAAATTTCTTTTTTAAGTAACAACGACAACACCGTTCTTTGAAATCAAAAAGCGATACACAGAATTATGTACCTTAGTGTAGTCTACTTGTGTGCCAAGTTATAATAAAATCAGACCAAAACTGTAGGAGGAGTAGCATTTTGAAAGTATTTTTTTAAATTCTATTTTTAGTAACAATGGCAACACCGTTCATCGAAATCCAAAACCGCTATATAGAATTATGTATCTTTGTGTTGTCTACTTGTGTGCCAAGTTATATTGAAATTAGATTAAAACTGTTAGTAGCATTTTGAATGATTTTCACAAATTTTTCTATTTTTAGTAACAACGACAACACCGTTCATCCAAATAAAAAAACGATGTATAGAATTATGTATCTTTGTGTAGTCTACTTGTGTGCCAAGTTATATTGAAATCAGATTAAAACTGTAGGAGGAGTATCATTTTGAATGATTTTCACAAAAAATTCTATTTTTAGTAACAACGGCCACACCGTTCATTGAAATCAAAAACCGATAAACAGAATTATGTATCTTAGTGTAGTCTACTTGTGTGCTACGTTATATTGAAATCAGACCAAAACTGTAGGAGGAGTAGCATTTTGAATGATTTTCACAAAAATTCTATTTTTAGTAACAACGGCCACACTGTTCATTGAAATCAAAAACCGATAAATAGAATTATGTATCTTAGTGTAGTCTACTTGTGTGCCAACTTATATTAAAATCAGACCAAAACTGTAGGAGGAGTAGTATTTTGAATGATTTTCACAAAAATTTCTATTTTTAGTAACAACGGCAACACCGTTCATTGAAATCAAAAACCGATATACAGAATTGTGTATCTTAGTGTAGTCTACTTGTGTGCCAAGTTATATTGAAATCAGATTAAAACTGTAGGAGGAGTAGCATTTTGAATGATTTTCACAAAAAATTCTATTTTTAGTAACAACGGCAACACCGTTCATTGAAATCAAAAACCGATAAAGAGAATTATGTAGTGTAGTCTACTTGTCGGCCAAGTTATATTGAAATCAGACCAAAACTAAAGGAGGGGTAGCATTTTGAATGATTTTCAGAGAAATTTCTATTTTTAGTAACAAGTGCAACACCATTCATTGAAATCAAAAACAGATAATCAGAATTATGTATCTTAGTGTAGTCTACTTGTGTGCCAACTTATATTAAAATCAGACCAAAACTGTAGGAGGAGTAGCATTTTGAATGATTTTCACAAAAATTTCTATTTTTAGTAACAACGGCAACACCGTTCATTGAAATCAAAAACCGATACACAGAATTGTGTATCTTAGTGTAGTCTACTTGTGTGCCAATTTATATTGAAATCAGACCAAAACTGTAGGAGGAGTAGCATTTTGAAAAATTGTTTACAGACGGACAGACAGACAGACAGACAAACAGACAGACGGACGGACGACGGACGCATTACTATCGCATAAGCTCTTCTGGTCTCTGACCAGTAGAGCTAAAAAGATATTACAATATTGTCTACATGATACAACAAATTTTGGGCCCAGAAAGGAATTTCAAAACACAAAATTATATATAGTCCGAAATATTTGACGTTTTTCAGGGTTTTAACGATATTGATATTTTACGTGCATGCCAGGAAAACATATAACATAAAAATGTCTATAACATAAAAATAAAATATTTATATAATTTATTTACTTGAATCTCATTTTATCTTATTTTGGGAAAATTCTTTTAAAAAAAAAAAAAAAATAAGACTGCTATAGGTGTATCCTAAGCTGATGTTGGTGGTAGCTCCGCTAGCTTAACATTTTTCATATTAAACGAGAAGACATGCGCAGATAAGCGGGTGTCAATGGCCAGAACATCCCCTCCCCTCTCCGATTCAAACAATTTATGTAACAAAGAAACCAAAATGGCCGTGGAGCTCCTCTAGAAAACAAGAACACTATGTAAAATGGTAATGAAAGTCCTACATATGACGGAAAGTTATGTATTATTGCCCTTATACCCCCCTCGCCTTCAACAAAGTTTTGTTTTTCTTAATGCACAGATAGAGAATGAGTAACTTTAAAGTATTGTTACTAAATCTCGCGTACTTTTATTGTCCAACAAACGTAAGTATATTAATAACACCGTCATAATTACGGGTAAACTGTTCTTTCAGAAACAAGTGCCCGAAAAATGATATGTAAAGCAACCGTTTCATATTTAATCTCCATTTTTGTATTGTTTTTAGCCGGGCTTATTGCTCAAAGAGCAATTGCAGGCTTATGTCATCCTGTTCAAGGCAGGAAGTCAACCCCATAGTCGCCATTTTAAAGTTACGTGCAAAAATACAGTTCTTACTCTCAACCGCTTTTGAGATAATACAAACGCTAAATAAAGCAACAAAACTAAAACGAAGTTTTATCTATATAAATAAACATTAGTGGTAATGACTGAAAACTTCAGTCCTAAGTCAAAGAACATAATTCATTAGCGTAAGGATTTTTGATAATCAGTGTTATCGTAGTTCTCTACACATACGAGGTTAAGCAGGAGAGGGAACCAGACTGGTCTGTTTGTTTACATTTAGCTGCGGTACCAGATTAATTCTAAAATCGGACCGTGGTATTAGGATTGAAAAACTCACTGGCAGTGTCTTATAATTTATATTGATAGTTTTAAAATAATTTTTTCATCAGAATATAAACGTGATTCATGTAAGAAATTCATTCTACTCTGTAAATGAGCCCGGCTCTCTGTACTTCTGAGTACTTTGATTTTTTTTCTCAAACAATAATGTTAAAAATCGCCAAATAGTGAAATATTTATAAATGCTTGAAGTTTTCATTTAGTGCTATTAGCTTTAAATTTTCCTGTATGTTCAATTTTCATTTTTGCGTTTGACGATTTTACAATCACCTATACGTCCCAGTACAGGAAAATCCCAATGGTTACTTTTAAGATGAAGTCAAGAAAAAAATATCAATTTTGTCTTCGGAAAACATATTGTTTGAAATCAAGTCTTGCGTATTTTGATCGATTATCCCCTCGCAACGGTGTATGTTAGGGTGTGTTCGTTACTTAAGTCGTGCGAAACTCAAGTGAAGTAATCTGCATCGGGATCGATGTCGAGTGCTACATATTCTCTTTGCAAAGGGGATCATGCTCTGCTTGCTGTTGTTGTGATATTTTTGCTCGTTAGGGACTTCAGCCACAAAATAACCCAAATCTCCCAAATAAGTGATGTCAAATTGGAGGATTTTTAGCAAATAGTTACTAGTTTAATTATACTCTCCGAACGAGTACACGGTTATTGGGGTGAATTTTACACCTCTCAACCACAGGTGGTAAAAATAAGAAGGGATGCCCTAATACGAAACAAGTGCCTGTTTTCTCTTAATTCCTGTATCAACCTTGCTAGTGAGACATATGAAATGATACTCCCTGTTTTACTTCATTATTTAATCTTTTATCCTCCTTGCATGCAGACTTATCCTATTTCTATATTCATCTAGTCTTTTATAATCATTGTACAGATATTTATATATATTTAACAAATACGTACTACAAATGAACCTTATGTTCAATCATAAACGCACATCCTCTAAATATTTTTTAGAATGGTTCGAATGTGGGCAGTTTATATGTGTTCAAAAAACAAACAAACAAACAAACAAAAAAAAAAAAAAACAAGTAAAGGCAAGTTTGATAACCATTCCATTTTACATATTTGAACTTTATTTAAAATATACGAATTTGAAAACGGCTTCTCTATCGTAATATGTTATAAAGATTATGATTTCTAATCAGGTAACTGAAGAGGAAATTTTTAATTTATATCTAAAAAACGTACACACTCACGGGCAATCAAACAGTATTTGCAAAAAAGTTTAATACACTGTATATCTTTTATATAACTTTCCAATACTAACAAAACTGTAGAAAGCCAACCGTGTAACATCCACTTGTTTGTCGGTAGCCTGTCTCGGTCTAAAAATTTGACTAAACTCTCACGTTCCGAATTAGTTTGGAGTTACAAACACCATGTGTACCAGCAATCTTGCTTTATACGCACATGTAGTAAGTAAGATAGTGAAATGTTACTACACATAATTCTACATTAGTATACGATATAGGAATGTGACGATAGAAAAGTATCATTAAGTTAGGTTTGTTGTTTTGCTGTTAACACCTACAGTATTTAAAACAATCAAGTATGAAACAGATAAGACAGACTCCTTTGTGTCTTATATTTCGAGTTCAAAGGGAATATTTTGAATCGAAAAGTTGTTTTACAAAATGATGAAATGTCTATGCATCTAGGTGTCGAATTTATAAGTTCAAAACTTCACAGACTTTTACTGTTAGCAATGTTTACAAACACAGATAATCTTGCATGCAGTTGAGCCTCCAGATAACGGAACATGTAATATTATCACACAGTCTCCAGATAATACAGGTCGGAGAGGGCTAGACCAGGATATGTGAAGAAATTCTGGGTCAAGGTGTTCTCCTTAAAGCGCTCACGTGTCAGCTTATGTGAAGACCCCCTCAGAACGTTTGAACTTGGAGCAAACGTGTCTATTTCACTGAGTCATCAAAATTGAATCAATTAATAAGAAAAATTCAAGCTAAGCAAAAGTGCATTCATTTCTTTCATAGAAAAAAAAATCCTTTTTAGAGAAAGAATATGATCTTAGAATGACCTTTTTTTCAAGTACATACATATCAATATGCACAATTTCAAAAATTAAGGTTAAAATGGGTGTTGATATAGACTAAGTTGCCTTTAATTAAGAGAAGATATCAAGACTTTTACAGTTTATTAGTAGCATCAAAATTAACAGTTTATTGCGGGATATAAATACCGTTGTCTTGGTTAAAAATAGATATTCTACCACAGCAATACTATCACGAAAAATTATTAAATGCAAGCATTTCCAGAATCTTGGGTTATGAACCGTTTCCTTTTAAAATTCTTTGTCTTCAATATATATTCTGTTATAAATGTGATTTGAGCTGAAATATGCTCTCAGAATATAACATTATTGTTTGTATATTAAATGAGTGTTTGAATTGCATGTTAATAAAAAAAATGTATAAATGATCAATATTAAAAGCAAACAAAAAAATTACACGCCTTAAGGTATTATGGTGAAGAGCTCGAAAATCGCCGATAATTAGGTTGCAGTTTGATAAATTTATGGAAATTTCGCTCCCCCAAAGTGTCTTCCATCTTATTCCGGAAGCAACAGTCAAAACTATGGTTTATCATTTCTTGAGAGATGTTCATTTTATCATCGAAATATTTCTTCTGGTACTTTATAAATATGTCGAGTTTTCTTCAGGCTTTCTTTTGTGTCACTGAAAATCTTATAGGTCAATTCGTCACAAGATTTAAGACAGGTGACCAAGAAATAAACATTGTGTAACTTCTTTATCTTCAGAGTTATAGATACACGTGACAAGATTTGTATAAAAAGGCCCTGCGATTGTGGTCAAGACACTGTAGATACACACAGCCAGCGAAATGATAAGAGCCGCCCTAGCGTTCTGTTTGGTCAGCATTGCTGTATGCCAGGAAGGCAACATCGTACAGGTTGCACAGAAGCTTGGTGCAACAACCCTGCTGGAGTTGGCAACGGAAGCTGGCCTAGCACCGACTTTGTCTACCGGAGGTAAAAATTTGAATCGAGTTCAGTTTGGTCTGAAGTCGATGATTTGATGTCAAATCAATGAAAACCAGAACGTGAAAATTTGTTAGTTACATGTACCATAACCCAGAAAAGTGACACTATTCTTAGAATCCTCTACGGTTGCAATACCTTAAATTTCTATTGCATTTTGTTTGAGGCTGCGTTAGTCTTGTACGGTTGCAATGATATTTAACTTTAAGTTCTTTTGAATTCTGTACGGAATTGCGTTCAACTTTATCTTGTACTGTTGCAATGGTAGCTAAATTAAATTTCTGCTGAATTTCGTTTGGAATTGCGTTAATACAGTTGCAATGATATTTTAACTTGCATGTCTGCTGAATTTCATTTGGAACGGAATTTAATTTGGAACGTTGCAATCTATACAGTTGCAATGATACATGTATCTAGCAATGAATTTACGGAATTGCATATATCTTTGTACGGTTGCAATTAAGTTTCTGCTGAATTTTAGCACGGCAAATCCCCCCCCTTTTCCCCCACATAACCTTTACTGACTGTAGTAAATGTTCATTGATAGGATGGTTGCCCCCCCCCACTTTATAACCATAATATATTGATATCAAGGATTGTAGGGAAAAAATTAGAAGTGATAGTAAGTTGGCTTTGAAAAAGTTGGCCAGTACACGAAATAGGAAGTTTGGGCAATTTATAATTTTCCTTTTTTTTTTTTTCTTTTGCTTGTCACCTTTTTCAGGTAAGTTAAAAAAATTTTCTCTGGTTGGCCCCCCCACTTTCAAAAACGATGCTACGTGCCTGATTTGGAATTGATACAAAACATAAATTTCTGCTGAATTTAATTGGGAATCGCGTTAATTTCTAAAGTTGCAAAAATATCTAACTTGAATTTCTGCAGAATTTTGTTTGGAATTGCATTATAAAATTCAGTGCATAAACTTCCTATCTTCATGTACCTTTATCCTGTGATAAAATTCTTGAAAAATTACAAATTTACATGTGAAAACTCCTTATATTACATTTTAAAAAATGCTATCTCAGCTATCTCCCATTTGTTTTTCTCTAGGTCCCTTCACTGTGTTTGCCCCTACCAATGACGCCTTTGCCAAGCTTCCAAAGAGAATTGTAAATGAATTAAAGAAGAACAAAGAATTACTTGTGGCAGTCTTGAAATACCACGTTCTTAGTGGGAAGACATACTCCTCTCAGCTCAAAAATGAACTCGTGGTTCCAACATTAGATCCTACTCTGAACTGTAGAATTAACATCTACCAAAACGGCAAGGTACTAGTATACTTTTGTGACATTCATCATTGATACCTATCTGTTTGTTCGATGCCTCTTAGAGCAAAATCTTGCAAAGTGAATCTTCACTTTCAGTGATTATTGACTTACTTGCCAAAATATTTTAGGTTGTAACAGCAGACGGCAGTCCGGTAGTAATGGCCGATCAGAACGCTACAAATGGCGTCATCCATGTCATTAACCGCGTGGAGTTCCCCATTCCTTTTATGGATGTCGTGAAAACTGCCCAGAGACAGAGCGAGTTAGGGACATTGGTGAAGGCAGTGGTGGCAGCTGGGCTTGTTGACACCCTCTCAGGTCTGTCCATTCTTAGATTACTCAAAAGTTTTGAATTTCTTCATTGAAGACTTTGTGTACAGGTTTTATTGGCGTTTTTCTATCACACAGGCCCTGGACCATTTACAGTGTTCGCGCCAACAGACAAAGCATTTGCAGCCCTTCCTCCAGGAACACTGGACAACCTTCTCAAGAACAAAACAGCACTTACAGGTAAGCAATGCGCATTAAATTAAAATTATTAGGCAAGAAATGACATAAATAGATTACCTCTAGATACCTAAACAAATTGTTAACTTTTCCTGCAGACGTTCTAACGTACCACGTGGTTAGCGGAACCTATTTCAGCGCAGGACTCACTTCCGGGGCTGTTCCAACTGTTGAGGGGAAAAGCGTCAACATTCAAGTAGGACAAGGTAAAATATGACTAGAATAAGCACGTGGTATTGGGGTATTGAAAAGGGGGGGGGGGGCAAAAGGACCCCTTCCAACTTCTTCCGAAAGTAATGTTTATCTATTTAAATATTAACAGGTTCTATTTCTACCTACGTAGCGAAAGTAATGTTTATCTATTTAAATATTAAAACAGAAATGCCTGTCTCTCGATCCCATCACAATGACATAATCGCATTTTGTTGCAATTTGGTAAAAAAAGGCTACGTAGGTTGGACTGGACCATCTTTAATACAGAAATGCCTGTCTCTCGATCCCATCACAATGACATAATCGCATTTTGTTGCAATTTGTAAAAAGGCTTTCTTGTCATTTCTTTTCCCTGTCAACACCCTCCCTACATCGAAAAACGATGTTATAATTACGTGCTTCTTTAAGAGGGCACGACCTGTTTCATTAAATTGCACACTGGTTTTGTCAATTTTCTCCATAAAACATATATGTCCATCCATTGTAGGTGTCAAAGTTAACAACGCCAATGTAGTTGTGGCAGACGAAGCAGTAACAAACGGTGTCATCCACATTATTGACGCAGTCCTTATCCCGCCAAAATACAACAGTAATGGATCTGGCTATAGATTCCACCCGTAACGGGGAATTAGATAGGATTTTTCTATTTTCATTCATCACATTTTGATTATTTTTTCATTTTGTAAATAGCTATACTCCCTTCATTAATAAAGGTATTTTGTATAAGAATTTTATCTTGTATTTTATTTACATATAATTATATCGAAATCACAGAATGAGGGAATTCTGACTGAATGAGTGGTTGTAATAAAACTTTGTTAATAAGAGTGCTTGGTTTGGAGAAAATCCTTTCATTGCTGCTTTATTGGTTTCAGAGAGGGTAAAATGGATGTTTATGCAGAACAAATTATCTATGTAAAAGCACTTTGAAATGTCGTTTTCTTTTTACCCTTTCCTTCTTGAAAATACATATAGCTCCAAAAAACTATTGTGTAAAAAAATGTACTATAGTACCATAAGCGGTTATGGAAGTCCTCAAAGGAGCAAGGTTACGCTAAAAGGTTATGTCACCAGATAAGACCATAGTTATGTGAAGTTGTTGTCACTTGACCATCATCCTCATGTGTCTGTTGACCTCGTGACCTGCACAGTTACTTATAGACAGGACAGAATGTATAATGCAAAGCAAATACAGTTAAACCTCATTATGTCGACCTCGACTGGACCAAGAACTCGAAATATCACGGGTTAAAAAAATACTTGAAGAAGGGGTGGTTGGGACATCTAAATCACTTCGATACATCCACGGAATCCGATATATTGGAATTCGAGATACCAAAGTTCAATTGTACTTCAAATACTAAGTACGAAAAATGTATATCTTTCTGAATTTCAATCATATCATAAACTTGAAATGCTATATATAGCATCCCTATCAAAATATTTTAACCAGAACAATGTATAATACATTTATATGCATAAGTCGATTCTGTAAAACCTCCTAAAATGTTCCTAACAGATGCTCATTAAGCGGAATCAAGTTGGAATCAGTTTGTTAAAATTTGGGTTATTATTCCACGTAAAGATAGCTATTATTTTAGCGATGTACTTTAAGGTAAATCAAGTGAAAAGCTTAGTAGCCTGGGAATGTTTATGGACGAATCATAAAATTGGACAGAAGATACAATGTCTTTCATTAGAGTCAGTATTTTTGCCATCCACCTCATTGTTCAGATAATAAAAAAAATTTGTCTTCTATTAATGAAAATTGTACTTAACCATTATTTACCTCTATTGACCTTTAAATTTATTCAGACCTTTAAATTTATGAATTTTCAAAAAAATTCATTTTAAAAAAGGTGAAACTACATTGGTGTCGGAAGCAAATTGAAAAAAAAGGGGGGGGGGGTATATGAAAGAGAAAAAAAAACAAACCAGAAAAAAACTTGACAAGCAAAAAAAAGAAAAAAAAGGGGAAAGTTTGTCGATTGTCTTAACACGTAAAATCTTATTTCGTGAAAGGGGGGATGGGTTACGTAGGATCGAACTTCTTGCAGTACCAAATTTTTCTTTCAAACACTACCACTTACTCTTCTTTGACTATACTGCAACGTGCCTGTTGACAGTTGGGGGTGGGGGGTAAACCTACGCCACAATGTTTGATACCTGTATGAAGTCTATCCTTGCATCTTGCAGAATCACATTATCCACCAATACTTTTGTTTTGACTTGATAACACATCTTTTACAGTTTTATTTTCAAATTCTGCACAGAAATACGTAATTTACAATGAAAGGAAAACACCTGAACTTTCTGTGGACATATAGCTTTGTTTGTTTGTATGTATGTATGTATGTATGAATGTATGTATATCTATTGTGACACGAAAATGGAGTTTGATCATAGTAATTCAGATTCTAAACAGGAAAGTCATACAAAAATGCTACCTATCAAAGTTTCTGATCCGCCTGTCGTTTTGTTGCGACTTTTTGACCAATGGACAACACACAATGCATGACCCCAATCAAAATCCCCATTTTTACCACAATGAAATACTAGTATCTTGTGATCAATCTCACCTCTTGTACTCCAACTAGGAGTTTCAATGACTAACTTTCAGTCTCTCAAAATGACCATTCCTTAGATGAGGAATAAGCTTACCTATCAGATATTTGTCAACACAATTTTACAGTTTTGTTAAATTTTAACCAAAGGCTTTAAAATATATGTCCCTCATTACTACAAGAGTGGTCAGATTCCATAGATAAACTTAGTATTGTGGAGAGGTGAGGTACTTTGTACAAAATTACAAGACAGAATTGTAAGAGTTATCTTCCTTACCACCATAACAACATGTTACTTGTTTTATCCATATCATTCCACAAATAAATTTTTTTCATAGTAACATGAAATATCTTCACATGCTTTAAGCAAGTCTTCTTGTACTAAATTGAGAAAACGACACTGCTTGGAAAGAGTTGTGTACATTTCTGACTTCTTTCCACACTATTACTGTTCATTTTAAATCTTACATATTCCAACAACCTAAATTATAACAGTACATTTACAAAACTCTTTAATGTTCATTACAGTACAAATATATACATTGTTGTATCTGAGTGAATATGAATCAACAACAACAACAACAAAAAGCATAAAAACATCGCAAATAAATATTGTCTGCTTTGTAGAATACATTTGATCTCTGATTACTTCAAGCCGGTAAGAATGGAAGAAAAATCTGCTTAGAAGAAATCTGCATTTGCTCAACAGTTCTCTCTTGAGTTGTATTTCTACAGGAAGTAGGGTCTCAGGGCTGCAGCTTCATGGTTCATTTCCTCCTCAGTTCGGAGGTTAGAGGTCATATCTTCATCATGGTGAGCCAGCTTTCCAAAAACAACAAAAAAAAACCATACTGTAAATCACTTTTTATTTGTGAGAACATGATTCACATGATTATGTGAGACCATTCAAAATGAGTATCCATCCAGCTAGTGATGCCAAAAGCAAATTTTGTGGCCAGTAAGAAGTTTCCAGACTCAATTGTTCAGTGCCAGATTAAGATAATACAATAGTGACTTTACCAATGTTACCAATACACAGATGATAGATATCTCAGATTAGTATCTATTGAAATGCTGCAATGTGCTTGTTTTGAACAAGGAATTAAGAAAGAGCTCACCTCTCTGTAGATATCATCATTATTAGGAATATCTGCTGGCTTCCTTGGCAAGATGTGAACATGGACATGCTGCAAGGAAAATAAATAGTGCACATGGTTATACATGTATTACCTGCAAAAGTTTGTGCCATAATTCATTAATCATGTGCCATAATTCATTAATCAAAAAAAAAACTGCTCTTAAACATGTGCTGCAATAAGAATAGACTGGTAATCCTAGAATTTGAATGTAATATTTTCTCAGACATCTATGACAAATTGTTAAAGCCCATTTTATGCACTGTCTATCATCAAATATTTTTAAACTAGCAGATGGATTAAGGTGAAATGCATATTTCTAATCTTTCCAGTTAATGTTCCCTGGAAATACAACTGAAATCATTTCTTGTACTTATATAAGATATTAAGTTAATGTGTTCTTGTTTAACATTTATCCAAAATAACAAAAATCTGTCAACATAAAATGGCTACCTCAACAGTTTGTCCGGCATCCGCTCCATCCTGCACAGCGATGGTGACTGAGGTTCCATTAAAATGTTTCTCTACAACCCTGCTTACTTTCTGAACACAAAGTGACAGATCTGCTAACTCAGCTTGTGTGAGGTCACTGAAACGTTTGACTGGACGAAGGGAAGATACAAGGACATATGCACCGAAGTCAAGGAACTTACATTATCAATACATGCACACAGAGTTGAACCACTGCAAATGATTTCAATGTAAAGGTTCTCTAATTTTGCAGTTACAATGTATACCTTATCTTGTAGGTCTACATTAATTCATTTTAAATTCAAAGAAGAAGTTTATATAAGTTTAAAATAATTATGAGGTACAGTTACACATCGTCATCTGAAATCAATGTGCCTGATAAAAAACTTTCAAATATGAAGGTAATATTCTAAAAGATTTATTATAAGTGATTGGCATTCATTGAGACTTCCAGACCAATTCAGCATATCCATGATATTCAAGATATCAGTGTTTGAGATACTGAAGTTCAGCTGTATAGTAAGTTCGATTTTAGCCATTCATTTAAAGGATACGACCAGGTAGCACTGGTTTAATGTTGACAAATGCAAAACTTAGAGCAGTTTTATAAAAAACTTGTCCACATCCTACAGCATGCTGACCAAACTGATAGTGAGGGGTCCCATCTATATCTCCTGTAAAACAAGTCTGTAATGAAGCATCAATGAAAAAACAAAAAGCACAGTTTCTACATTGAAAAAAGATCTTTACAAAAGTTTCTAAAATGTTAATATTCCTTATACATTGCATCTGTCATCTGAATTGGCTTAATATTTTTGAGTCACTCCTCTTTACTGTTTATTAATAAAATGCTCTAACAGACTAACAGTGAGCCAAACCTTTGCTGTAAGACTGTAAAACTCCATATAAATCCGGCCTCCTATGTGACATTACAGGCATCTCCTCTCGGATTTTCCGTAGGTGATTCAAATTGATTTCAGCAAAACAGACGTCCACTCCATCACTGCACTGGGCTACAACAGTGCCCCAAGGATCAATAACCTATGAGTGACAAGAATTAATTGGGAAACTCCCTGGTATTCAATATTGTAACAAATTTGGTATTTTCCAAGCATTTTCCAGATGATAAATGTAAACTATAACTTTAAGTTAACTGGTAAATATGGCTCAGCTGAAATTAGTAAAAAACTTGATGGACAAAGCCCATACTACTTACCATGGAATGACCATAAGATGACCGCTTGTTGTTGTGTTTCCCGGTCTGGGCTGCTGCCACAACATAACACTGGGTCTCTATTGCACGACTCCGAAGCAACACCTAATGAAAGAAATGTTAATAACATACTGATATATTTTAACTTTATATCTTTTCTGACTTGCAATTTAACCCTTTGTTCAATATTATTTCTCTTTCTTCACAATCTACAAATCACCTGTTTAACTTAATTATTTTATAGCCTTTAATTTTTACAAATGGGATCAGACAGAGTCCCTCTTCACTACGTTCAATGTCTATTCTGGTATTTATTATGAATAGTCAGCTTACACACCTCCCAGTGGGCCATTCCAGTGGTCACTGTGAAGGCGGAGGGAAAGGTCAAGATGTCCGCTCCCTGCTGGGCTAAAACTAATGACAACTCAGGAAACCTCAAGTCATAACACTGACAGTTAAGGATTATCAGATTTTGGTATGAATTCATAAAAATTCTTTTATAAGTATTGTTTGAAAAAGTAAATACATATTTGTTTAAGAAGATGGTTACTTTAAACTGAATACCAGTTATTGGAAAAGCAGTGGAATGAGCTCACTTTATATAACTACTGATACACAAACTTTTTAGATCTTTTTTAAAGGATACAATTTCCATGCCAACATTTCCTACAGGTGTTTTTACAGGGGGAGTAACTCCTTTCCCCGGAATGGTATAATCACTCTCACACAGTCTGACACGACCCACTAGGTCAAGGTCAAACAAGTGTGTCTTACTATAAGTGTCCTTGATTTGACCTTGACTGTCAATTATCACATGTGTATTTAAAACCCTGCTATCCTTTTCTTCCTTGCTCTAAAGACATTTTCAAAGAAAACCATTATAGCAACTATGATTTGTCAATAAAATGACAAAATCAAGGGTTTCTATATTGAAATACTTATCTAACTTTTATCAGCAATGCTCTTTTTAAATTGAATTATCTGGATAAAATAGGTATTAAATAAAGCTCTAACATGACCCTACCCTCTGGTGAAATCCCCCCAAAGACAGCCAGATTGACTCCTCCCTGGCGAGGTCTCTGTATCGGGATATGGTTTCCCCCTCCAAAGTTTCCGCCAACTCAATGCTCTGAGATTTAGTCTCCCCAATGTAATCTGCAGCTTCAGGCAGGAAAATCATCTGAGAAAAGAAACTGAATTTACAAAATTTTCATTCCTCTTACTTCATATCATCAATTTTTAATTTTCTTTATTGTAGGTGAAAAAAATTAAAACTCTGATAGTTATATTTTCTAGAGAATATTCTTGGATTCAAGATGTCAAAGTTTCAGACTAAAAATTGTAATAAATTCTGAGCTATATAGTTACTATACAGATTGTATTTTTAGTTCTTAGCATATGGGTGTAAAATATATAGATGTTCTGAGTCAGATGTTATGTTTACACCTTCTGAAGTTCATGTCTGTGTATAATGAGAATCCCTCTTCAAGGGTTCCCCATTTTTTGAAATTTTCTGAAGCTTTAACAAAATTATATTCATAGCACATTTTAACTTATATGACATAAGTTAAATAGCACATTTTAACTTATTTGACATAAGTTAAGATATTTCAATAAGTTCACTCAAAAAATTGTAAATTTTACTCATAAATATTGCATGCCTTCACACTTAAAAATCAAGATGAAAAAAGAATACTGTAGATGTACTTTTTCAACGGGATCATAATTCCGTGGAATCTCAATTTCTGTTTAATCCGCAGGTTGAAAATTATGCAGATTTCTTCAACTGTCATTATATGCCCTTCATTTGTTAAGTGCGCTTGGACAAATTTCCGCGGAAAATACATAGCATTAATTAATACCACACGGAAAAAAGTACTTTTATAGTAGTTCTTAGATTGTCTATATTGAAGTATACCGTATACTTGCCTTTGCTCCTCTGCTTGAAGCCCTTTTAATCAGTGATTCTGCCATCTGGAAATTTTGTTTTTTGTCTGCTGTACATGTCAGCTGACATACACCGATTAGAGGGTTTCCTGATTCTGACTGACTAGAACTAAAAGACATCTTGCACAACTGTTTTCTTCTCTTATAGTGATGGACCTGTCGCCGAAGAACTTTGGGTAGAAGGTTGGATAACATTTAGGTAAAATGTTTGAAACCAATTAATCTGAAAAATCAAGGTTAGTTATATATGTTAAGTGAAGCAGAATTTCAATCAGCAAACGATTTCTATAAACCTCTAATATTTTTTTAGGCTAAAACGATTTCTATAAACCTCTAATACTTTTTTTAGGCTAATATGGTTTACCATTGTTTATTCTACGATTTCATGACAATCAATGTCATGAAGCAAAATATGAAACATATTTTTCTGTATTAATTTAAAACAACTTACTTGGTCTCCAGTGTCATATCCTTGCTAAATTGAGAGTTAAAATGATCATTTCATGTATCCTTGTTTGGTTTCGTGCTACTTTTTATACTGGAAACGACTCTATAACACTAAATTTAAAATCTGACTGACACGAACTTCCAAAATCCGGTGTACCAGTGAAAACTGTCGCTAGTGCTCAGTGTCGCTCTGAAAAAAGCGGTAGCCGTGCAATTCGACACTCGTATAATTAGACCCAGAAAAAGTTGTAATCGCCTTATATAGACGCAATTAGTGTTTAAAATGAAGTAAAATCGAAGTAATAAAGTTCCAAGACTGTTAAAGAATTCTGGTTTTTTGAATATTTTCAGCAAAATCTTGAAAAATAAGTGTTTGACATTCGACGCTATTGCATCGCGATCGGCATCTGATCTGGGCTTTCGTGTGATACTTCATCTCTAAAATTACATAAGAAGAAGTGCAATATATGACTAATTTAATTAGATATTTATTAATTGACTGAAAAAAACTATTTGGGAAAAGAAAGCGACAGCAGAAGTTTACTATAAACTGTTTAATATTTTTAAACATCGAGATCGGCATCCAACTTAATCAGCTGTTCGCACTCGAGAGAACAAATTATGATTAGTAAACTCACAATCAAAACCGATCTATTGTAAGTAAGACAGTATTTTAACAAGATAAAATAAAAATAATTATCGTTTGTTTTGCCGATAAATGTAATGTTAGACACAAGTAAGGTTAAATTATAGTCTCGCCACTTGCCACCAGTATAGAAGAAATCCAGTCAAACCGTTCCCAATGAAAACCGCCCCGGTCAAAGCGTTCCAAGATTTTGGTCAAAGCGTACCATGATTTTGGTCAAAATGTCCCCAGATTTTGGTCAATGCGCCCCCTGACATATTTTTTAGAAATATGATACTACAAAACCGCCCCCTGATTTTGGTCAAAGCGTCCCCTGATTTTGGTCAAACCGTCCCCTAATTTTGGTCAAACCGTCCCCTGACATATTTTGATAGGAAAACGTAGTTTCTAAACCGCCCCCTGATTTTGGTCAATGCGCCCCCTGATTTTAGTCATTGCGCCCCCTGATTTTGGTCAAAGCGCCCCCTGACATATATTTTGATAGAAAAACGTATTTTCTAAACCACCCCCTGTTTTTGGTCAAAGCGCCCCCTGACATATTTTGATAGAAAAACATAGTTTCTAAACCGCCCCCAGTCAAAATTTGTGTGAAAAAAAAATGATGTTATTAAATTGGAAGGGTGGGGGGGGGGGTCATGCAGTACTTCCGAAGTATTTCAAGGTCAATTAAATATACGTACATTTGCTACTTTGAACTTAAATTGTGTCCCCTAGGTGTCAATAACATCTGATAACTTTTATGCGGTCTAAAATACGCCTGCCGACGCCTGCCAGGGGAAAATACGCCTGCCGAGAAAATCTATATGCCTGCCTTGTTATTTATTGACTAAAGTTAATTTTATTACATATATTAATTTAATAGACTATTTACTTAATGTTTTACCAAACAAAAATAATTTAAAAAGCACATGTCCGATGCTTTATTCGTTTTATAATTTGCTTCCGTCTTAGAGCACGCCTGCCGAGAAAATCTACACGCCCGCGGTGTTGTTTCTTTTATTATCATGTACTATTTTTAAAACACTATATGACTTTAATAGATTATTTGGTTGTCATTTAATTAATTATAAACAAATGAAAAAAAAAGAAAAAATGTTTGAAAATTATTTATAAAAATCTACACACGAGATTTGCAGTAAATAAATATTAAAGGAGATATCTCCTATACTTTACAATATTTTATATTCCTTATATTTTCTGTTCGTCAAAGAAGATACTTACTTAAGTAAATACTTACTTTTATAAACATTGAAGATGATGTATGTAAAACAAATTAATTAAATAAAGAAATGTTTTTATGAATTTTAAAACTAGATATGTCCAATACCCGAATCTTAGACAAGAAAGAAATAACCACGGAAACCATTCATGAAGATCATGTAAATTGATTCATGATATACAGATTGTGCAACCATTATAACAATTTCTACAATACTAACCATTTTAACAATTTCTACAATACTGAACTGAAAAAAAAAATTATTTGCAGGTCTGGAGCGTAAATAGTTTGTGTGGTATGTTGTATACATGTAAATTGACGATCTTTTCAATAGTTTGATAAACATGCATTTGTATTAAATTCGGAATTTCCTTCATCCATATTTTCTTAAAATTCATTTATTTAATCAGATATGTAAATATTTTTCTAATTCTGATTTTGTGGCTCTGGTTCATGATATCCCACCTTGGAGTGTGTATAGCGCACGTGCCAATCTTCTCACTTGTCATGTACCTAATTATGTAATACTACATAATATTACGCACAGGTAGGGTATACAGGAAGATCGATCATTAAGTTTCATTGAGATTTGAAGTCCGTGTATACACAGTAAACATGAATTCAGACATTCATATCATTGTAAACAAATTTTAACAATAATGAATTTTGATAGAACAATAATATACCGTATATAGCGAGAATATTTGGAACTTTCGATGGATTATTTTCTCTCTAATTGAAATAAATAAATAAAATAGATTACTTTCATCACTTTTCTTAAATCATCGAGTTCTTGCCTAGACTAAGATATTGTGAAACTTTGAAATGTTAATTAAGATAAAAAAAACTAATGTGTTTTATATTTTGAAAAGTAACTTATTAAAAGTTTTGTTTATTTCCATGACAGCCAAGATCGCTTATACATGTTGCATACATGGTATAAACACATCATGCTTTCAGTAAATTTTACTCTACAGACTATTCTTTGACGTTATATCTCAAATAATGATAAAATAAAACCCCATACCGAATTACTAGGTATGGGTTTCCAAGTTTGTTTGTTTGTTTGTTTTTTTTTTTTTTTCGAGATGTGTGGAACATCAAGTGCCTGCATGTCTTATTTGTTTTTTCTTTAGAATTTGATTTACCTTATCTTCCTTTTCTCTAAATGAATGAAAAGGAATGATTTTGAACATACAGGTATAAACGATATTATAAGTACACATGCCATTTACATGCTGATTTTCTTACTCATTTCGTTTATTTCCTTCGCTGCTTGATGTATACATGGATGTGTAGGAATAGTTAAAATAATACCATTTCTCTTACCTGTAAAATTTTGTATTTATTTTTATAACTTTGTTGCATATAATAAGTTAATATAACCTGAAAATCAGAAATAATAATTATTTCATTGATGTTTAAAAAGTTTAACATTTATATTTCAGATTCTGATTCAAAACAACTACGGTAACCCGTAAATCGCAAAGTTTTTACTGCATATGTTCTCCTGAGTCATTGTAAATTCTACAGATAAATACGAAACCAATAATATTTTTCTTAAAAAAAAAAGAAAGAAAAAAAAAACATGATGTCTATGGTCTTCACACAGCAGTTCCTGAGTAAGATTTATCTCCTTTAATACTATATACTCTTGTATCAAACACTAAATGAATAAAATATATATTTAATTTTTTTTTATTAATTTTTTGTCAAATATTAACCAAATACTTTTGCAAAGTAACATTTCAAATATTGTAATGAGAAATTAGAGAAACAACGCCGCAGGCGTTAGATTTTTCGTCAGGCATGCTCCACGCCGTATGCAAACTTTAAAACGATTAAAAACCCCATTCTGTGCTTTTAACATTATTGTTGTTTCCTAAAACATTAACTACAGGGTCTAAAAAAGTAATATATCTAACAAAAACCAAATTAATTCCATTAATAACACGGCAGGCGTATACATTTTCTCGGCATGCGTATTTTCCCCAGGCAGGCGTCGGCAGGCGTATTTTAGTGTTACCCACTTTTATAAGCTTGATTAGAAATGTTTCCTTGATCGTATCCACCGTGTTTATAGATTTATCCTTATATCTATACACCTGTAAGGTTGAAAAGAAAGTTACAGATTATAAAAATGTGTATGTGAGCATCAACATTTATTTTAAAAATGAGCTATCATATTTTGACTCGGAGACGTCAGGAAAAAATATACATAATTATAACAGCAAATTCCGTTTAAAAATCGATTTGGAGGCGCTTTGAAAATTTGGGGTGGTATTCAAACATAAATTTTCTATAGGGAACGCTTTGACCAAACTTCAAACGTTGTTTTTGTATTAAAAATTGTCAGGGGGCGCTTTGACCAAAATTTGGGGACGCATTGACCAATATTTGGGGGCGCGCTTTGACCAAAATCAGGGGGTGCTTTGACCAATATTTGGGGGCGCTTTGGAAACTTCGTTTTTCTATAAAAATATGTCAGGGGGCGCTTTAACCAAAATTTGGGGACGCATTGACCAATATTTGGGGACGCTTTGGAAACTTCGTTTTTCTATAAAAATATGTCAGGGGGCGCTTTGACCAATATTTGGGGGCGCTTTGACCAAACTTCAAACGTTGTTTTTCTATAAAAATATGTCAGGGGGCGCTTTGACCAAAATTTGGGGACGCATTGACCAATATTTGGGGGCGCGCTTTGACCAAAATTTGGGGACGCATTGACCAATATTTGGGGCAATTTGGAAACTTCGTTTTTCTATAAAAATATGTCAGGGGGCGCTTTGACCACAATCAGGGGGCGCTTTGACCAAAATTTGGGGGCGCTTTGACCAAACCTCAAACGTTGTTTTTCTATTAAAAAATATGTCAGGGGGCGCTTTGACCAAAATCAGGGGCGCTTCGACCAATATTTGGGGGCGCTTTGGAAACTTCCTTTTTCTATAAAAATATGTCAGGAGGCGCTTTGACCAAAATCAGGGGACGCTTTGACCAAAATCAGGGGGCGGTTTCGTAGTATCATATTTCTATAAAATATGTCAGGGGGCGCTTTGACCAAAATCTGGGGACATTTTGACCAAAATCATGGTACGCTTTGACCAAAATCTGGGAACGCTTTGACCGGGACGGTTTTAATTGGGAACGCTTTGACTGGCTCCCGTATAGAATACTTCAAATAAAGTTGTGACGCGAATTTCCTCTATTTATTGTGGTTTTAATGTGTCTATAATGCTGAAAAGTTTTTTTTTCTTGTACACAAAGACTTATGTGGATTTTTCCCTATTAATGTTTAGGTGTTAACATTCTCTGTCATAAATTAAAAACTGAGCAGTTTTCAATCATTTTTCATCATATAGTTTTTGGTTAGATGAGTTCTGTTCACATTGATTCATTTATATATGTTCAATGATGATCCATGATAGGTGACATTCAGTTAATTGCGTCGATTTAAGCAAAGGGACTTAATTATGATAAAATAGTAATATCATTTATAGTGATGTAGCATCTTTTTTTTGAAAGTGTGTGTGGTGGAGGGGGCTTTCAATGAACATTTTTAATACAGTAAAACTAAAAGTTATGTCTGGAAAATAGTGGTGGAGCAAGCCCCCGGCCCCCTGTTGCTACGTACTGATTTACTAAAAAAGAATATAACTTTGTGAAATTTTCTGATTGATAAACTCATATATTTTAAAATAATTTGCTTAATTGTAATGAATAAAGTAAGTTTTTTTTTTTAATACAATAATTTCAAATTGAATGTTTGTCATAAACATAAAACACATTTATTTCAATAGCCATTATTCTGAATATTCAACAATATAAATATCTAAATGCAAAAATAAATAATTATTTTTATATATATATAGATGCATTTTATTTTTGATATAAAGTCTATAGAAGTCCATTTGAGTCATCTTTGGCTCCATTTGGGTAAATCGACACACCGTTCAGTAAGATGCAATGTCACTGAAATATTGTTAATGTTGGGATAGACAGTTCATTTTCATTACAGTGATGATAAACTTAGATTTATAACTCCAAACATCTATCAGCATGATCTGTGTCTAGAGTCCACACACAATATATAATTATTTATCATACAAAGAGATGAAACCAGATAGTAAAGTGAAAAAAAAACATCTTGCATATGCACTACAATGCTAGACAAGCTACCAGTAAGACAACTCTCAATTAAAAGAACTTGCCCAGTATTTGACGACAAAATTGCTTAGTTTGGTAGATATTTTATGCGCTACTTAAGCAAAAATTGACATATTTTGTGGGGAAAAAAATCAGAGAATTCTATATACATGTATTGGTCACTTGGTAGCTTACATTTTAGAATGGCTTAATGCTGTTTAAATGCAGTACAGACTGTAAGCCTGTTACGAAATGCAGTGTAACTTATGTTCCATATATAGTAGAGGGCTGATATTTGGACACATATATTACGAGATGTTTAATGTACCGTAAAGGTCAATGTCATATCAAGAGGTTAAAGATAAAAAGTATTAAAGATAAAATATTGTGATGAAATATCGAACACTATCAGTTCAATTTTCCTGAATTTGACACAATTTTGGGACCCACTGGAATCATTCTGTTGATTTTTTTTTTTGTAAAAATTGAATTATACAATTTCTCATGAGATAACTTTATGTGTAGCATAGTTACTTGTGAATTATTTTCAATTCTGACACTTATATGTATGCTCTATTTTTACATAATATCTTAATATTCAAATTTACCAGTTTCATTATAACTAAACTTATTGAATTAAAGTACCAGTAACAAAAATATTGTCTTTATAAACAGCATCATGCAAGTTTTCAATAAATTAATTGATAATGTTGAAAAACGTTGAATGTCTGATTTCACAACTTTCTTACAGGCCATATTTCAAACTATGTGGACAAAAATGTGTGATTGAATTTCTTTCATATCATATAAAGAAGAGATTTTGTATCCTAGAGCAAAAGATCAAAGTATCAGAGAAAATGAATTTGGGGAAAAATTGACCTATCTATTTTTTACACTTTAAATTAAATTTGAAATCCATTTTAAATTACTATAAAATCCAAATAATTCATAAGTTTGTACACATGTTGTAAGTGTTTAATGACAGATTGACAATTGTTTAAGATATTCAAGAAATTACATTTTAACCTGAAATTCAATTGAACGGCTTGATCAAATAAAATTTCTCTTAACATACATTTTTTCTTACTGTACTAACATTTATTATACTTTTTGCTAAACATTATTCTATAAAAAAGTGAAGACAATACAAGTATAAGAAAATGAGTATTGTTAATAGACATGATAGAGCTATGCTGAGAGTAGGAGTAATTTCACTATAATGATCTGATGTCCCCTTTGGATCTTTTCCTTTTATGAGAGAGGAGAAAAACAATGCAGACCAGACTGAGATTCAAACCGTGGCCCCCTGAATCTCTGGTCAGGTCTCCAATAACCAACTGAGCTATCCGGTCACTGGCGATCTAACTGGGCTGACTGCCACATTCCTCCCTTCTTAAAGGTCTTGGTTTAAAGACCCCAACCCAGGATCATCCCTGGCAGGCTCTCACTTTTAGTTCCAGGGTATATGGCACATCACCAAATGTGACTAAGCCCCACCACTTGCCGTACAACAAACTTTCATTGTATTATCTCTAAACTTGTTGATGTTTGCCGAAATCTATATTTCAGTCATGAATGAAAAGCTGTGTAAGTTTCAGACGCTAATTAGGTTACATCACCTGACTGAAAGACCAAGGTTGGCTGAGAATCTTACTATTGTGACCAAATTTAAAGTTTTTGTGATGGACAGAACTACAGATTGACAGAAGTACAGACGGATGAGATTGATACCCCCCCCCCCACTTTTGCAAAGGCAGGGACAATAATATACATGTATTTGAAAGGTTTATAGAATAAGAGAACTGCACAAGAACACTTTTTAGGTCACCTGAGTCACTCAGGTGACCTATTGCTATCTGTTTTCGTCCGTCGTCGTACGTCGTTCGTCGTCAATCGGTTGTAAACTTTTGAACATTTTCAGCTTCTTCTCTGCAACCACTGAACCAATTTCAACCAAATTTGGTACAAAGCATCTATGGGTGAAGGGGAACAAAAATTGTGAATTTCATGATCCCTGCCCCCCTGGGGCCTTGGGGGTGGGGCCAAAACCACTTAAATTAATGCAATCTTTAAAAATCTTCTTCTTTACTCCTGGACATCAAGCAGTCAAACTGTTTGCATGATTGTAATCAGCACTGAGTCCTCTACCAAAATTTTGAAATTCATGGCCCTGGGGTCAGGGGTTCTTGTGCTAGGGTGGGGCTAAATAAGTATATAGTGAAAATGCATTATTTCTTTGAAAATCTTCTTCTCTGCTCCTGGGTATTAAATAAACTAACTAAGTACATAGTTATGATGAGCAAGAGTGCCTCTACCAAAATTGTGAATTTTATGGCCCCAGGGTCAGGGGTTCTGGTGTTAGGGCGGGGCTCTATTGACTATATAGTGAAAATGCATTATTTCTTTGAAAATCTTCTTCTCTGCTCCTGGGTATTATATAAACTAACTAAGTATATAGTTATGATGAGCAAGAGTGCCTCTACCAAAATTGTGAATTTTATGGCCCCAGGGTCAGGGGTTCTGGTGTTAGGGCGGGGCTCTATTGATTATATAGTGAAAATGCATTATTTCTTTGAAAATCTTCTTCTCTGCTCTTGGGTATTATATAAACTACATAAGTACATAGTTATGATGAGCAAGAGTGCCTCTACCAAATTGTGAATTTTATGGCCCCAGGGTTAGGGGTTCTGGTGTTAGGGCGGGGCTCTATTGATTATATAGTGAAAATACACGAATTCTTTGAAAATCTTCTTCTCTGCTCCTAGGTATTAAATAAACTTGATAAGTACATAGATATGATGAGCAAGAGTGCCTCTACCAAAATTGTGAATTTTATGGCCCCAGGGTCAGGGGTCTGGTGTTAGGGCGGGGCTCTTTTGATTATATAGTGAAAATACACAAATTCTTTGAAAATCTTCTTCTCTGCTCTTAGGTATTAAATAAACTTACTAAGTACATAGATATGATGAGCAAGAGTGCCTCTACTAAAATTGTGAATTTTATGGCCCCAGGGTCAGGGGTTCTGGTGTTAGGGCGGAGCTCTATTGATTACATAGTGAAAATACATGAATTCTTTGAAAATCTTCTTCTCTGCTCCAAAGTATTAAATAAACTAACTAAGTACATAGTTATGATGAACAAGAATGCCTCTACCTAAATTGTAAATTTTTATGGCCCCAGGGTCAGGGGTTCTGGTGTTAGGGAGGGGCTCTATTGATTATATAGTGAAAAAACATTAAATCTTTGAATATTTTCTTCTCTGCTCCTGGGTATTAAGCATATGAACTACCTATATAGTTATGAGCAAGGGTCCTTATCTTCCAGAATTGTGAATTTCAAGGCCCCAGGGTCAGTAGTACCATAGAGGGGGGTCTGTACTGAAAAATAATGAATTGTTTGAAATCTGCTCCTTGGTATTAATCAAATACTTTTGAAAAGCAAGGATGCCTTTTCAAAAATTGTGCAATGTGTGGATCTAGGCCTAAGAGTCAAGGGTTCATGTGTGGTAGCGGCACTACTGATTATTGCTGAATATTACTGATTTGTTGAAATGCATTTTTTGTTCCCCTACCCTGCCTATGGGTATTAAGTAACCAAACTAAGCAACTGCTAAGTGTATAGTTATGATGATCAAAATTGTAAATGCTATAGCATCTGGCTTAAAACATGGATCAAATTCAATCACTGGAAAGTTGTTGCATAATGCTCAGGTGACCTATAAGGCCCATGGGCCTTTTGTTTATTACACAAATAGAACTTTCATTGATTTAATGATAAGTAGACTTGTAAATAATAGATGATTAAAAATGAGCAAAAAATACCTTTTTTAATGTTCTTCAAAGGCCAAGATAGGCCAGTATGAGAGGTATAGTATAGAGTATGAAATGCATGTAAAGTATATTTTATTGTTAATAGTTTCATGATAATTATGATAAATAGACAGATACTAGACCAATGATTTTGATGGTCCTAGTGATACAATTTTCTTGCTTTTGGGCAACAATTTAAGTTTTTTTGATACAGTTTATGGATCTTCTAGATTGCTGTGCTGTCGCATGCATGGTGCAGTGGTCAGAAATTTTCTAGAGTTGCCAAGTAAGGGGTTGGTTCTTATGTTGTGGTTTCAAATCCCACTGTTGGACGTGGAGACTGCTCCTTTGGATGAAACAGCATGCATTGAGGTCTTGTGTTGCAATAGGTGTTGGGACAAAAAAGACCCCTCATAGAAAGGGGGTTATTCATAGTCAAGGTGGAGTCTACAGTCAGGGGAAGTTCATAGTCAAGGTAGAGTGTACAGTCAAGGTTCAAAGGGTAGTTCATAGTCAAGGTGGAGTGTACAGTCAAGGTTCAAGGGGTAGATCATATTCAAGGTGGAGTCTATGGAGTCTACAGTCAGGGAAGTTCATAATCGAGGTGGAGTCTACAGTCAAGGTTCATGGGGTAGTTTATAGTCAAGGTGGAGTCTACAGTCAAGGTTCAAGGGGTAGTTCATAGTCGAGGTGGAGTCTACAGTCAGCGGGTAGTTCACAATAAAGGTGGAATTTACAGTAAAGGTTCAAAGGGTAGTTCATAGTCAAGGTGGAGTCTACAGTCAGGGGAAGTTCATAGTCAAGGTGGAGTCTACAGTCAAGCTTCAAGGAGTAGTTCATAGTCAAGGTGGAGTCTATAGTCAAAGGGTACTTCATAGTCAAGGAATAGTTCACAATTAAGGAAGTCTACAGTTTGGAGTGTACAGTCAGGGGTAGTTCATAGTCAAGGTGGAGTCTGCAGTCAAGGTTCAAGGGGTAGTTCATAGTCAAGGTGGAGTCTACAGTCAGGGGAAGTTCATAATTAAGGTGGAGTCTACAGTCAAGGTTTATGGGGTAGTTCATAGTCAAGGTGGAGTCTACAGTCAAGGTTCAAGGGGTAGTTCATAGTCAAGGTGGAGTCTACAGTCAGCGGGTAGTTCACAATAAAGGTGGAATTTACAGTAAAGGTACAAAGGGTAGTTCATAGTCAAGGTGGAGTCTACAGTTTGGGGATACAGTTAAACTCGGTTATAGCGAAGACACTGGGGCCTATGAAATAACTTCATTATATCCAAAATTCGTTATATCTGTATAAGGAATTCGTTAAATTTATATAGCTGGGGATCCAAGATATCTTCGCTATATCCGTGAATTCGCAATATCCGTGTTCGTACTAATCGAGTTTTACTGCACTTCATAGTTAAGGTGGAGTCTACAGTAAAGGGTTAGTTCATTATAAGTCAAGGTAGAGTCTACAATCAGTGGGTACCCCTGCGAAATGATATTCATGATTTTAAGAACCTTTATGAGTTGTTCATAATTGTTCATGAATGGTTCTTAAAGGATTCTTAACAGGTTCATAAAAGTAGTTCATGAATAAAATTCATGAAAACATTCATAATTCATAGTTCATGAACAAATGATGAACAAATATGAATATTGGTAATTTTCAGTTTAAAGAAAAAAACTTAGTAGTTCAAGGTAATGAATGTTCATGAATTTTCATGAAGACTAAAAATGTAAAAATAATTGTCACACACGATCGCCAGAAAACACTCATTACTCCCATAATACAGCTTTTGCATGCAGATGCAATGGTTGAAGAAGCCCCTGATTTAATTAATAACATGCTTTTGTTTTGATTTTGAAAGTATGGGATCAGAGCCGAGTAGGGGAACATAAGGGGTTAAATAACTATTTTCTACTCTATGTAATTGATAACTTAGATTCTTCAGGATAATAAAACTCTGTTATGAAATGTCTAGAAGGGAGATTATAATTAAATTATGATCGTAATTTAAAGAACACTGCATCAATATTGACAGCATTTTATTCTCATATTGAATTACTAATGTTTCTTCATCTTTTAAATTGGCCAGCTATATTAATATTGTGCTTTAAATTATCTCATTTTTCACGACACAACTTTGTTCGACCGAATTTTCTCTATTTGTCAAACTTTTAACAAGTTGTAAGAAAATGAAACAGACTTACAGTCTAGGAAAAATTTCATAATCTTCGTAAAAACGTATCGTAAATTTATTGACAAATAAAAAATTATATCTCTTGTCCATACTGTGCCGTACCATTCTTGGTTTATATTTTGATGCTGTTGTAAAGTCACATTTTTCTGTCCATCGTGTGTAAATGATACAGCACAGGCTGCATGGTTGTGAAGAAGCTATGACATGAACCACATTCGTATATATTTTGTAGTCTATTCTCCTATACACTTTCAGGTTTAGGGATAATTCATGCTGTAGATGACGTCACTGTTTACATTCACTTTTACGTACTAGTAATTCTCTGAAGTGATTCTTTGCTGCTGATATTACACGTGGTATCTCGTATTTTTGCGAACATTTAATTTGGTGTTGCATTTTTATATTTTATAAATGCTGTGCGTAACATATGGTGCTGTGCGTAACATTAAAACCTCATGCAATTGAAGGCTGGGGTACACCTGCTTTACCGGTCGCCCATTTTTCTTCTTATGCTACTAGTGTGCAAGATTCAGATGCAGCATATTTAGAAAGCGTCAATTTTTAGAGGAACACAGATTCAAAATAAAAATAACGCATTTTACTGGAATGCATCATATCTATCTAAAAATAATCTTCAGGCCGTACATGTATAGGGAATTGCTATGTAAAATGTCAGCACAAGTTCGAAAGAAAGTGTAACAGATGGGCAGAAATGCAAAATGACACAAGGGTGTCCAGTCTCAACACTGCTCCTTTTATTTATAGTGGAAACAATGTCGAAAAAGATTCACAATTCGCCAGAATTAATAGGCTTTACTAAAGAACTCGTGCTTAAAGAATAAAAATCCTACAACACGCTGCAGACGATACATCGTTCCTTTTACAAGGTATTAAATTTATACCATATTCAATAAAAATAATCGATATCAATGTAGTAAGATATATATCAGGAATGCAACTCAATAAATGAAACGGGAAGAATACCGGGTATGAAATGATATGACATTAAATTATATATTACAAGTATCAATAATTCACATGCCTAAGAAGAAAGTAGTGCAGAAAAATTACAAGTTCCCTAATTTGCAGATTTGCTTAATAAATTGTGCAGATTTACTAAACTGGGCCTCAAATCTGTTGATAAGGAATATATCTGTCCTTCCAAGAAAGCTTGGGAAATGTAATTTATCAAGATGATCAACTGAATTATTTTGTGTATTATAACGCCGGTGTGCAAAGTCTGAAATTCCCCTAAATATGAAACTGCCATTTTGAAGAGCGACACTTATCCCTGATGCTCATAACTAATTCAGAATAATTATTTCCTACGATTTTTTCATCTAGAATTATTGACTTATACCTAAACGATGTATATCAAGTAAGACTGGCTTGAAATTTTACTGTATACCTGTTTTACAGACGATATATGTCAGGTGTGAGAAAATAGGAAAGTGCCATTTTGAAGAGCGACACTCAGCACTGATGCTCATAACTATTTCAAAATAATTATTTTCGACAATTTTTTCTTCTAGAATTATTAAATTATTCTTAAATCATCTATATCAACTGAAACCGGCTTGAAATTTTACTGTATACCTGTTTTACAGACGATATATAAGTCAGGTGTGAGAAAATAGGAAAGTGCCATTTTGAAGAGCGACACTCAGCACTGATGCTCATAACTATTTCAAAATAATTATTTTCGACAATTTTTTCTTCTAGAATTATTAAATTATTCTTAAATCATCTATATCAACTGAAACCGGCTTGAAATTTTACTGTATACCTGTTTTACAGACGATATATAAGTCAGGTGTGAGAAAATAGGAAAGTGCCATTTTGAAGAGCGACACTCAGCACTGATGCTCATAACTATTTCAAAATAATTATTTTCGACAATTTTTTCTTCTAGAATTATTAAATCATACTTAAATCATCTATATCAACTGAAACCGGCTTGAAATTTTACTGTATACCTGTTTTACAGACGATATATAAGTCAGGTGTGAGAAAATAGGAAACTGCCATTTTGAAGAGCGACACTCAGCACTGATGCTCATAACTATTTCAAAATAATTATTTTCGACAATTTTTTTCTTCTAGAATTATTAAATTATACCCAAATCATCTATATCAACTGAAACCGGCTTGAAATTTTACTGTATACCTGTTTTACAGACGATATATGTCAGGTGTGAGAAAATAGGAAACTGCCATTTTGAAGAGCGACACTCAGCACTGATGCTCATAACTATTTCAAAATAATTATTTTCGACAATTTTTTCTTCTAGAATTATTAAATTATTCTTAAATCATCTATATCAACTGAAACCGGCTTGAAATTTTACTGTATACCTGTTTTACAGACGATATATAAGTCAGGTGTGAGAAAATAGGAAAGTGCCATTTTGAAGAGCGACACTCAGCACTGATGCTCATAACTATTTCAAAATAATTATTTTCGACAATTTTTTCTTCTAGAATTATTAAATTATACTTAAATCATCTATATCAACTGAAACCGGCTTGAAATTTTACTGTATACCTGTTTTACAGACGATATATAAGTCAGGTGTGAGAAAATAGGAAAGTGCCATTTTGAAGAGCGACACTCAGCACTGATGCTCATAACTATTTCAAAATAATTATTTTCGACAATTTTTTCTTCTAGAATTATTAAATTATTCTTAAATCATCTATATCAACTGAAACCGGCTTGAAATTTTACTGTATACCTGTTTTACAGACGATATATAAGTCAGGTGTGAGAAAATAGGAAAGTGCCATTTTGAAGAGCGACACTCAGCACTGATGCTCATAACTATTTCAAAATAATTATTTTCGACAATTTTTTCTTCTAGAATTATTAAATTATACTTAAATCATCTATATCAACTGAAACCGGCTTGAAATTTTACTGTATACCTGTTTTACAGACGATATATAAGTCAGGTGTGAGAAAATAGGAAAGTGCCATTTTGAAGAGCGACACTCAGCACTGATGCTCATAACTATTTCAAAATAATTATTTTCGACAATTTTTTCTTCTAGAATTATTAAATTATACTTAAATCATCTATATCAATTGAAACCGGCTTGAAATTTTACTGTATACCTGTTTTACAGACGATATATAAGTCAGGTGTGAGAAAATAGGAAAGTGCCATTTTAAAGAGCGACACTCAGCACTGATGCTCATAACTATTTCAAAATAATTATTTTCGACAATTTTTTCTTCTAGAATTATTAAATTATTCTTAAATCATCTATATCAACTGAAACCGGCTTGAAATTTTACTGTATACCTGTTTTACAGACGATATATAAGTCAGGTGTGAGAAAATAGGAAACTGCCATTTTGAAGAGCGACACTCAGCACTGATGCTCATAACTATTTCAAAATAATTATTTTCGACAATTTTTTCTTCTAGAATTATTAAATTATACTTAAATCATCTATATCAACTGAAATCGGCTTGAAATTTTACTGTATACCTGTTTTACAGACGATATATAAGTCAGGTGTGAGAAAATAGGAAAGTGCCATTTTGAAGAGCGACACTCAGCACTGATGCTCATAACTATTTCAAAATAATTATTTTCGACAATTTTTTCTTCTAGAATTATTAAATTATTCTTAAATCATCTATATCAACTGAAACCGGCTTGAAATTTTACTGTATACCTGTTTTACAGACGATATATAAGTCAGGTGTGAGAAAATAGGAAAGTGCCATTTTGAAGAGCGACACTCAGCACTGATGCTCATAACTATTTCAAAATAATTATTTTCGACAATTTTTCTTCTAGAATTATTAAATTATACTTAAATCATCTATATCAACTGAAACCGGCTTGAAATTTTACTGTATACCTGTTTTACAGACGATATATAAGTCAGGTGTGAGAAAATAGGAAACTGCCATTTTGAAGAGCGACACTCAGCACTGATGCTCATAACTATTTCAAAATAATTATTTTCGACAATTTTTTCTTCTAGAATTATTAAATTATTCTTAAATCATCTATATCAACTGAAACCGGCTTGAAATTTTACTGTATACCTGTTTTACAGACGATATATAAGTCAGGTGTGAGAAAATAGGAAACTGCCATTTTGAAGAGCGACACTCAGCGCTGATGCTCATAACTATTTCAAAATAATTATTTTCGACAATTTTTTCTTCTAGAATTATTAAATTATACTTAAATCATCTATATCAACTGAAACCGGCTTGAAATTTTACTGTATACCTGTTTTACAGACGATATATAAGTCAGGTGTGAGAAAATAGGAAAGTGCCATTTTGAAGAGCGACACTCAGCACTGATGCTCATAACTATTTCAAAATAATTATTTTCGACAATTTTTTCTTCTAGAATTATTAAATTATACTTAAATCATCTATATCAACTGAAACCGGCTTGAAATTTTACTGTATACCTGTTTTACAGACGATATATAAGTCAGGTGTGAGAAAATAGGAAAGTGCCATTTTGAAGAGCGACACTCAGCACTGATGCTCATAACTATTTCAAAATAATTATTTTCGACAATTTTTTCTTCTAGAATTATTAAATTATACTTAAATCATCTATATCAATTGAAACCGGCTTGAAATTTTACTGTATACCTGTTTTACAGACGATATATAAGTCAGGTGTGAGAAAATAGGAAACTGCCATTTTGAAGAGCGACACTCAGCACTGATGCTCATAACTATTTCAAAATAATTATTTTCGACAATTTTTTCTTCTAGAATTATTAAATTATACTTAAATCATCTATATCAACTGAAACCGGCTTGAAATTTTACTGTATACCTGTTTTACAGACGATATATAAGTCAGGTGTGAGAAAATAGGAAACTGCCATTTTGAAGAGCGACACTCAGCACTGATGCTCATAACTATTTCAAAATAATTATTTTCGACAATTTTTTCTTCTAGAATTATTAAATTATACTTAAATCATCTATATCAACTGAAACCGGCGAGAATTTTTACTGTATAATTGTTTTATAGAGGATATATAAATCAGGTATGAGAAAATATGAAAGTGCCATTTTGAAGAGCGACACTTTTCACTGATGCTCATTCTTCATAATTATGCCTGTTTCTCGTTATTTATCTGTTAAATAAAAACTGGTTGATAGAACTTATATATATTTTCAACTTATATTTTGATAAATTACAGATATTTAAGGTTCGTTACTAGACTTCACTTCTCGGTTCACCTCCGTTCACACCTTTAATTGGTATCAAATTATCAATCGATCATGGAGAGCTGTGTTTGTTAGTTATTAACATACAGGTAATTTTTGACACCTGTCTGAGATAACGCCCACGGCGTGGTTCACACCTATTAAGAAATGACTGAGGGACTGTGGCATATTTTTTCTTTCTTTTTTTTTAAATACAAGTATCTGTTCAATTTACCGCGATTAAATGTGTAGCCGTTTATTCTCTATAATATAGAAATTTAAACGATCATTTAATAATTCTATACGAGGTAAAAAAAAAATGAAAAGTTCTAAAATTTTAAAATTTTATTTGTCTTGCCTTCTTTTAAGATTAAAATAAACAAAGAAAACATAAAAATCTACGACTTTGGATACTATTACCATGGAATTAAATTCAGTGGGACACCGCTTCGATTTGAAGCGACCGAAATCCCTAGGCATGCGCAGAAGCCAGTGCTCAGTGTCGCTCTTTCTCCTATATATTCTATTAAGAGCGACACTGAGCACTAGCGACAGTTTTCACGGTTACACCGGTACCTTTTTCTTTTGCAGCATTTCATTTATCGTTTTTGAAAGGTTGATTTGATTATCTCTTATTCATATAAAAAGAACAGATATTTAAGAGCAGCCTGTACATTATACTCCAGGTGATTTTGGTATATTACAGGCACTAGCATCGTTTTAAAAACCGGGGGTGGGGTGGGGGTGGAGGTTACTCGCTTCACTAACAGAAGCGAGCTCAGAATGCGAGCGGATCTAACATCTAATTTTAATTAGATTGTGGTTCATACAGACTACATTATCCTTATTTGATTAGTTTGGGTGGGTGGGTGCAATCATAGTCGCTTGGTTTCAGTATGGTGTATATATATATACACAGTGATATGACATTTTTAACGGTGTCTTGAGACGAGCAGCTACACTTCCATGTATACATGCAATATATTATTATCGGGTACCTGTAAAATGCGAAACGAAATAGAAACGAAACGAAACGAAACGAACTGAAACGAAACGAAATCTGCCGAAACGAAACGAAATCTACCGAAACGAAACGAAACCTACCGAAACGAAACGAAATCACGACGAAACGAAACGAAATCAAAACGAAACCTGCCGAAACGAAACGAAACAGAACTATCAATTTATTTTTTTCAAATTAAGGTACTAGTACATGCCTATAATCATATATGTGTAACTGCATGTGGACGTTTTTTACTTCAAATAAAATTGATATAGTTCTAGGACTTGTTAATATAAAATTTTAAGTTATGCTCCCTTCTCAGTCTAATGAAGTTTTTATATGTTTGCCAGCTGCAAATATACACGAGCGTACTATGCACGTGTAATTTCAATATGTGCAGTATTTCTAATTTTTATATCTTACTCTTATTTTCAGTCCTTATTTATCTAGATACAACATATCTATCAAATTATTGATGTGTTACATGTAAAGGCTCGTTTATGTACGGGTCGAAATAAAGTCACAGTACTGTTGTATTGCGAATGGCTTAAAACATAGGATAAATCAGCGAATTACAGTATTCAGTATTCCATTCCGTTCAGTTATACATGTAACTACTACCGGAATCTTGTGTATCCTTTCTATGTACATTCGGTCCTATTTTTATCGAGATAATTTTCGAGGAAGAAATGAGTGGTTTGCAATAAAGAGGCTCGATCAGAGACGTCTAAACAATTTAACTGACAAAAAAAGTCTCTGAAAGCGAACGATGTCAATTTTAAGTAGGTAAATTATTCAGTAAGATACTTAATAAAATATGACATAGGCGTCAGAAGTGGGGAGGGGGGGTGGTGTTAGCCCCCCTCCACTTTTTTTGCAAAGATATATATATATATATATATATATATATATATCATATAGGCATTGAAAATTGGGGTTAACCTTTTTGTTGGTTAAGCCCCCCTTTCAATTTCCTTCCGACGCGTATGTCTATGTATGAGCTTGAGGCGAAACAATTTCCTGTGGTGCTTGAACTATATAAATTTCATATGAAGTAAAAATAGACCATATTAACATTCTTAAAGTTTTGTTTCGTTTCGTTTCGGCAGGTTTAGTTTTGATTTCGTTTCGTTTCGTCGTGATTTCGTTTCGTTTCACTCGGAGTTCCTCGGATGACTCGTACCTCGCACATAACCTCGGACGTCAACGGTGATCTACCATCTTGCTGATTCAGTCATGTGATCTTATTTAAATTTCTTTCAAATGTCATACATTTGAAATCGGACTTATTTTGTGGCACACTCAACAGTTTTTTCTGGCTTTCAAAGCCTGTTAACGTGAGGATGTAATCAAAACCTGTTTACGATAAAGAATTGCATAAATTAAGAAACATTTTCGAAGAACGTTATGCAGAGCGAAATATGAAATGAGTGATAAGGCAGTTTCCGGCGGAGAAATGTAAGGATCTGTTGCGTATTCCTCCATGCACCAATCACGTCCGAGGTTTGAATGGAGCGTAGCGGAGTCAGCCGAGGATTGCCGATTGGTTTCGTTTCGGTAAGTTTCGTTTCGTTTCGGTTGATTTCGTTTCGTTTCGGCAGATTTCGTTTCGTTTCAGTTCGTTTCGTTTCGTTTCGTTTCTATTTCGTTTTGCACTTTACAGGTACCCATTATTATCACAGGCACTTAACGTTAGGCCTACTTATTATGCGCCCGAATCGATAGATCCGAGGCGTATATTGTTTTTGTCCTGTCTGTTTGTCTGTCTGTCTGTTGTCAACTTTAACCTTCGCCATAACTTTTGAACCATGAGAGATAGAGACTTCATATTTGGTTTGCATACTCCACCAATGAAGCTCTTTCAAATGGCACCAAAGTCGATGACCTTGTGACCTTGACTGTGACCTGTATGCTAAAAATAGCTTTTTTGAACTTTCGCCATAACTTTTGAACCATGAGAGGTAGAGACTTCATAATTGATATGCATACTCCACTAATAAAGCTCTTTTAAATGACATCAAGGTCATGACCTTGTGACCTTGACTGTGACCTATATGCTAAAAATAGCTTTTTAGACTTTTCGCCATAATTTTTGAACCATGAGAGATAGGTACTTCATATTTAGTATGCATCACTAATAAAGTTCTTTCAAATGACACCAAGGTCGATGACCTTGTGGCCTTGACTGTGACTTATCTGCAAAAAATAGTTTTTTTGAACTTTGTTACCGCCGAGCGCATAGTGTTTCACAAACACATCTTGTTTTTTCTTTTTATATTAAATATACCCCTACCTAATAAATAAAATTATTATTAGATAGGGGGTATACTTTTTTTATTAAAAGAAAGATAAGTAACGTCAAGTGCCTGTGATTATTATCTATAGATTCTCTTCAAAGCGCTTTAGCCTTGACCTTTCATAAATATAGAAAATTCCCAGGGTTCCCGATCCGAAATATACTCTGTGGTAGAAGATTTATCGGATCGGAAACCCTTGGCTAGCGAAGATGAAAATTCCACATACTATAATAATTATGCTATTATTATAGTATATAGGGAATTTTTTTTATGAAAAAGAAAGGTTAGAAACGTCAAGCGCTTGAGAGTTTATTTAAAAAATTGAATGTCAGTTCGAAAGGAAAAAAAATCATACAATAACACCCTATACATGTAATACGCCTTGTAAAGACATGAACAGGAGACGTTAGTGGTTTATTGATTTTTTATTATGTTTCTGAATACATTGGTGGTGGTGAAATAGGTATCGTCTGCTGTGGCGTGGTGCCTTGTGGTGGCGACCTCGGAAATAAAGAGCGGTAAGGAGGGGGTCCCTCGGCACAGACCGGGAAATGACCGGGGCTAGAAGGACCTAAAGTGTAAAGGAAATGGTTGTATTAAATAAGCAAAATTAAATTCATTTTTATTTGAAGAATGTCTTTAACTTTGATTTCAAAATGTTTGAAGCGCAATATTCTGTTTCATTAATTGTTTAACTTTATTAGAATCACTGAACGGAACTTTTAAAAATAAATTTCCGAGACAATTATTAGGAAACAATGAACAGTATATAGAAATGTGCTGATAGATACACCTACTGTTGTTGGTGACAAAAGTGACGGTGGTGGGGGAGGAGTGTCTGACGTCATTATGACTGACCAGTCGGTTACTGCCGTTCTTAGATTTACAGCAGAATAGGGCGATACACACTGCTACAGATATCATGATCCCCAGGGTAAATAAGACTCCCAGTATAATACCGGCTACTGTAGCCTCCTGGCTAAAAATATGATAAAATTATACCTTATATTACAAGTATAGCTGTAATCAGTTAAAGCGTTCTCCAAAGATATCAGATCAAGATAAAAAAAAAAAAGATAAAATGTATATTACTCACCACCATTGAAAATATCAGTTAAAGAACATATGGCACAAGCTTTCTTCAAAAATTATTATTTCATTTGATTATTTTCTCTTCGCAAAACGAGAATCGTGTTTGATTTAAAATATTTTTATTATTCAATCGAAATCACTGAAATGATTGCACAACAGGATAAACGCCTATGATCACTGACTTGTATTTCGAAACCAGATACAATAGAAAACATAGAAAAAATATTACCCTAAGAAAACTGTCGTGAACAACGTTGCAAACGCTCTCACCTAAATAATAAACACTCGTCATAGGCGTCGGAACCGGGAGAGGGACTTAGCCACCCCCATCCCCCACCCCCAATTTTTTTTAGCAAAGATAGACATAACATCTAGGCATTGAAATTTGGGGTTAAGCTTTTTTGGTTGGTTTACCCCCCCCCCCCCTTCACTTTCAATTAGCCACCCCACTTTCAATTTGCTTCCGACGCCTATGCTCGCCATTTTCCCACGGAGAATCATGAGAATTAATACAGTACTACTTACTCTGATGTTGTGATGTTGTTGGAATAAGAGAGATGGTAGTTGCATTCTATTGATGATGCTGGAACAGAAAAATATTTATATTAATGAAATGTCTTAAAATAGGAATACTTTGGAAAGCCGAATGTAGGAGCATTATCAGCATTCCCAAGATATAATTATTTACATCTAATGCACTCAAATTTTCACATTGACACGTTGATTCATAACCTCTGGCATTGCGAAGATGCACTCAAAGAATAAAGTCAGATCTGTATTAATTTTTTTTCACCAGAACAATTATCGTCTAACCATGTAAATAAATAACTAACTCAACACTAAATGAAAAATTCAGTTTGTTATTTGAAGGAAAAAAAAACAACAAAGTATAACGACATTTAGACCCCTCCTCCCTAGAAACAGGAAAGCAAGTACTTTTCTTGTATACATGTACATACGAAAGCGGGTGTCTAACCCACAGGCACTTGTTTCGTATACGGGGTACACCCTACCTATATTTGGTAAATATAGGTAGGGGGTACCCCGTATACCTGTATACGAAACAAGTGCCTGTGGTCTACCCCAACCCTTTCGATATACTTTTGGAAATGTTATTTCCAAGTCAACTTTTTAAACATTCATCAAGTTGACACTACTCCCTAAAAGTTCATGAATCTGCCCATGAGATACTGGTTTGACGTTTTCAAATGCTTGACGATTACATATTTGTCTGGATGTAAATGATGTGTATAGGCACGGATCCAGGAATTTTTTCCAGTCAAACAAGATTTCCAATCCTGAAATTTCTTGACAAGCAAAAAATAAATGAACAAATAAACAAACTTTGATTCATTTCCCAGACGTGAAAACCCTATTTCGGGGGGAGGGGGCATTCAAGTTTTAGACCTATGACTCTTCATTCCAATTTCACATAGATGTTCCGTTTTGAGGAGGGGTCCACGTTTCCTAGGGGGGATTCTAATGTCACTTTTACTTGATTTCGTATATGCATTTAATAACTGCAAATTCCAGGGGGGGGGGGGTCGCGCATGTAACATGTATACCTGAGACAAAATATTTCAGAATCAAGTTCTCTAGATCTGATTACACCAGAAAATCAGGGACTTTCAATTTACCTGGTAGAAAAATATGCATATCAAAATTCCTTCTGAAAGCAATGTTTGTTTCTCCTACACTATTTGAATACACTGTAATTGACCCATTTGCCAGAAAAAAATGTTAAATTATGAAACTTGTCCCGTCCCGGGTTCATATCCAAAACTCATTTCAAATAATGAAAATGATTGAAAAGAAAATTTTAGGCACGTACCTTGAAATAGAACTATGTAACAAACAAACACCGCGATAGCATGGAAGTCCATGCTTGTGTACTAAGACTAAACTCTTCTAAAGTTCAAAACACATGATCAGTTGTTATAGTGAGACAATATCATGTAACCCGTTAAAGGAGACAATATGAACTCTATTCGCCATGAATTAATCAAGATTAAAGCTCTTGTCGTGGGATTAACTAGAAATCATTAACTCACTCATTTAGCGTTTTGTTGTCCGTTAGCCTATCTGGATGGTGTTAAAAAATATTCTTTATTACACGACTTTCCATCGATTTATTTCATTGACCATAAACATATTTTTCTTGACTTTATCAGGGACCTATATACTAAGTATATACGTCCCTGACTTTATTCAATGTAAAACTGAAAAAAAAAATAATAAGAAAAAGAAAAATTTCTTAATTTGTGTAAGTTCTGCAAACAAATTAAGGTAGAAAAGTTCATTTTCATTTGATCTCACGCCCATAAACAACTGATAAAGACTAATGTTTTTTTTTAACGCGCATAAATTGTAATCATTAAATTTTAGTTGAATTGCTATATCAAATTTAAAAAAACAGGCGCCTGAAATATGGATATCCCCCCCATTTTCTTAATTTAAAAAAATGTATGAGTGTACAATATTTCAAAAAAAAAAAAAAAAAAATCCTCGTCAAACACATTAATTTTATATGTCGTTCTATGCAAGCAGATTTTACTTTTTCTCACGTTTAAGAATGGCCCTATACACGATATAATAAAATTGTATTTTAAGGACAGATGATATAAACAAATTTTTTCTTTGAAAAAGATTAAATATCATGTCACAAGTTTAGAAAAGTGGATGGTTCTTAGATTTTTTTTCTCTCCGAAGAACTGGAATATGAAAAAGACTTGGAAAATATTAGTAATATTTCAATGAAAACACAAATATAGACACATCACATTCAGTAAAGGTTTACAGGTGAAAATAAATTTCAGAATATGTTATCTTGGTGCTGAAAGTGTAATATAAACGTAAGAAAAATATACCGAGCCAGGTGAATTTTATTAGGAAAAGCTAAATAGTAAAAATCAGCCTATGTGATATTGCCAATTTTTTGTCATTTCGATCTTCCTCTTAAAATTCACCTGGCTTGGTATATTTTTCTAAGGTTTATGTTACACTTTTAACGCCAGGATAACATATTCTGAAATTTATTTTCACCTGTAAACCTTTACTGAATGTGATTTTTCTATATTCGTTTTTTTTATTGAAATATTACTAATATTTTCCAAATCTATTTCATTTTCCAGTTCTTCGGAGAAAAAATTCTAAGAACCATCCACTTTTCTAAACTTAGGACATGATATTTAATCTTTTTCAAAGAAAAAATTTGTTTGTATCATCTGTCCTTAATTACAAAAGAAGACGAACTGAATTACTACTTATAGTTATACGTACAGTTATACCAGGGACCTATATATATGTTATATACTAGTTATAGTTTGTATATAAATAGGCCCCTGCTGGTGCATGTTTGTTGAGAAATATATTTTTTTTGGATAACCATTGTGCTTTTTTCATATAAAAAAATTTCTCCTCCCTTTCAAATAGAAATAAATTTATATGGCTAATGTCAAATGAAAGTAGTGATATAATAAATAGTTTTGCAGAATATATATTTAAATGTTACAATAAAAGATCCAATGTTGTCTCAGGATGTTCCTGAAAGTCGAGAATGATATAATATGCAGACAAGGTAGATATATCCACTAAAATTTATGCATGATGTGGCATAATATTTGCGTTTGTGTACTTTTATCATATATTATACATATTCATTGTTGCATATGAATTCAACTATCATTTGGATCTCTTCCTCTCTTTAGCTTTATATTTTATTTATGTTGTATTTATCTTGAATGCCCTTCATGGGCCCAAAATTGGAAATAAATGATATTCTATATTCTATTCTATAAAAAGAAAATACATTCTAGGGCCTATGTGGAAACTTTCATTTTTTATTACACAAGTAAATAATATATTGAAGAGTTAATGCAACATTGATAACGAACAAGTCATCGAATCTTTAAAAAATATGCAGGTTATGTTTGTAAACAAGTTATTTATTGAATGAATGAGGTCAAGAGTTAGTATTCGTAAACAACGAAAAAATCTAGAATTCACGAACGTCAAAGGATGTAAAACGATGAAAAGTCAAGAAAACACTCGAATGCTTAGGCTAACTTCCAAGGCCTTCCGAAATTTATCATTCGCTAGTCCTCTAGAAGTTTCCTTCAACATAAACAAAAAACAAGTTGTTTACATAGCTGGACGAACTTTCTGGCAAGGTCGCGTAAACACACATCAAAGCTTATATATATATAGAGCGACAGTCATGATGGAAAACACCGAACGAGCCTCAGAAGATGTCAGCGTGAAACTTGCAGTAACGTTTATTCAATGGAGAAAAGAAAAATGCCAGCAATCGGAATTGATTTGGGGACATCATTTTCGTGTGTTGGTGTTTTTCAAAACGGCAAAGTGGAAATTATTGCAAATGACGAAGGGAATCGCACAACACCAAGTTATGTTGCTTTCTCGAACACGGGACGCCTCATTGGAGACGGAGCCAAAAGTCAGGTAACTATGAATGCTGTAAACACGATTTTTGACGCGAAACGATTGATCGGACGCAAGTTTAACGATGACAGGGTCCAGGAGGACATGAAACTCTGGCCGTTCAGGGTCGTTAATGACTTGGGGAAACCTAAAGTTGAAGTATCTTACAAGGAAGAAATGAAGAGGTTCACGCCTGAAGAAATCAGCTCTATGGTCCTAGTGAAAATGAAGAAGATTGCAGAAGCATATCTTGGACAAACAGTTAAAGATGCCGTCATAACTGTGCCTGCATTCTTCAATAACGCGCAAAGGGAGGCTACCAGGGATGCAGGTGCAATCGCGGGTCTTCACGTTCTTCGCATTATGAATGAGCCAACTGCTGCAGCCCTTGCATACGGACTAGAGCAAAATGACAGAGGTGAGAGAAATGTGTTGGTCTATGATTTAGGAGGAGGAAAATTAGATGTATCCATAGTTACAATTGACAATATTTCTGTTTTTGAGGTTTTGTCTACTGCTGGGGACACGCATCTTGGAGGTGAAGACTTTGACCATGTCCTAGTAAATCATTTCGTGGAAAAATTCCTGCTGAAGCACGGAAAGGACGTTACAGGCAACAGCCGGTCACTGAGACGACTGAAAATGGCCTGTGAGCGAGCTAAGAGGATCCTGTCGAGTAGTACAGAGACCTGCATCCAGCTGGACGCATTCTTTGAGGGCATTGACTTTTACAGCAATATTTCTCGTGCAACTTTTGAAAAACTTTGTGATGATTTGTTCCTTCAAACCCTAGAATCAGTGAAGAGGGCGTTATTAGATGCTAACTTGGAGACAAACCAGATCGATGAGGTGGTAATGGTGGGGGGATCAACGAGAATTCCACAAATCCAAAAAATGCTTCAGGACTTCATGGGAGTTAAAGTGTTAAAGAGATCCATAAACATAGAAGAAGCTGTGGCCTATGGCGCAGCGTGTCAAGCAGCCATTCTTGTTGGAGACAGAGGTGACTTGCTCAAAGACATTGTTCTTGTGGACGTGGCTCCTTATTCCCTGGGCATCGAGACAGCAGGGGGATTTATGGACAAGGTTATTCACAGAAATACCAGAATTCCAGCGAGGGCATTGCAGACATTTACAACTTTCTACAACAATCAGAAGGGGGTGACAATTGGTGTTTTTGAGGGCGAACGAGCCATGACCAGGGATAACAACTGTGTGGGGAAGTTTGAACTGAAAGGCATTCCCCCAGCTTTGTGTGGCATTCCCCAGATAGAGATCTCGTTTGACATTGATGCCAACGGAATCGTGGATGTGACTGCTAGAGACAAGAAAACGGGAACATCAAACCAGATCACGATCTCGAAGAACAAGCTGAGTATGGATGAAATAATCCGCATGATGAACGAAGCAAAAAAGTACCAAGAGGATGATGAAATTGAACGTCAGCGTGTAGAAATCAGAAACTGTCTAGAGTCGTACTTGATTTCCGTGCAGGAACAGGTACGGAATGCAGATGGGAATGTGCATTTAGAAGAAATAAGAACCATTTCTCTACTGTATAGGGACACATTTTCCTGGCTGGATGGTACTGGTCCAGTGGACCTAATGGCATTACAGCAGAAGTTACTCGACGTACAGCAAATGTGCTCACCAATCCTTGAAAAACTTCAGTGCAGGGCACAAATCCAGCAGTTTACCAGCATAGAATTTGCTTGAGCACAATCCAAAATTCATATGTTACAATGTAATATTATTTGCTGTTTTTTTTTTTCTTAGCTAAATCTGCCATTATCTACAGTTGTTAATTAATCTAAAGCAATTAATTGTCCCGGTGATTATGTCCAAAACACTGATGTACAAGTCTAATATTTTGGTATAATGTGTAATTGTTGTAATATATTTTTTTTTGGACAGTGGGAGGGTGTCCTACATATTACAGAGTGTGAATATGATGCACTAGAGTTTAATTTCCCTTTGAACTTTGTATATTTTTTGGAAAATTTACTTTTGAAAGAGAAGAATCGTCTCTATACCCCCGTTTTTTAAATATGATTTGTCCAATGCAAGTAGCTTTATGATTGTTCATTTTGTCCTTCCATATCAAATTAATTAGCACAGAAATGCTTGGGATTTTTTGTTCCTTGAGCTCGTCAATAAGATTGAGCAATTTTGTTTGAATAAAAAAATTCAGCTAGTCCAGAGGTTTCAAAAACCTCTTCTGAGACATTACTCTTTTTTTTTTTTTTTCAGATTTCACAAAGCATTTTATAAATCCCCTCCTCCCCTAACTGCCTAAGTAAGTGTAAGAGAAGGAAGTGTAAGAGGAGGAAGAAGGAGGGATAAAAGTGTCAACAGTGGAGAAGATCTCAATCTAATTAAAATTAGATGTTCAGAATCCGCTACTGCTTCTCAAACAACTGCAACAACATCCCATCCAGGGTCACGTCAGAGCAACCTTTTGATTAGCCAATGAAATCGTAGCCTCCAAAATCTTGGCTTGTAGGTGAGCAGTTTGAGAAGTGGTAGCAAATTTGGAACATCTAATTTTAATTAGATTGAGAAGCTCCCAAATGCATTTTAGTTTCACCAACTTGAACTATTGCTGCATGAGTATTGCATGGAGGTCAGGTCAAGTAGAAAATTCACATTTCCCTCAACCCTGAAAAAGTCAACTACTGGACCAAAGTTTTAAATGTGTATAAAAAGATGGGGCCACAATTTAAAGTAAAATATTTTTGTCTTCATGCAATATTTTTAAAATTGCTCATGCTTCCAACTGAAAAGGCGCAGAACCTTTTTACCATATAAAAAGGTCAAAGTCTGCCCAAATACATTTATAAAGAGAAGATAAATAAGAGCTAGGTTCACTTTATGCATAAAATTTATCTTTCCCATTTCATGTGTCAAAATAAAGTAGACACTTGGTGCTTTTATTTAATTTCCTATAATAAAATTTCTTTTTGAGAATCCAGATATTGGAAAACAGGCTTCAAGAAATTGCAATGTTCTTGAAATTTGCAGAAAACATGCACATTTTGAATACCTTCAGCAAAGAATTGAAATATGAGCACAGCCATGTTTTTTGATCTTCAGAAACGGATCTTTCATTATGTATTTGCATATTTTGGATCAGAGGTTGTGCTCTATATGAAATATTGAGAAAATATACTTCAACTTTAGGCCCTTTTCAAAGGAATTGACAGGATATGAGGAAAATGATGCATTTTATGATGTCATAATGCATTAACTACAGGGAAAATTATGTCATGATTAATAGATACGTAGTCACCAACACTCCAAGTGATAAAGACTGCATTCGCAACCTAAACCTAGCGGTTTTGATTTTTCAGAAATTCTCAGGGCCAAATAAGGCCCAAAATGGCTCTTGCTCTTTTTATAATTTTTTGCCTTTATACAATGTCTTGGTATTAAAACACATTTGAAAAATTACTGATTTGACATGTTTGAAAGAAAGTAAAACACTTACTGCACATCAGACACAAACTGAATTAAAAAAAAAAAGCTCAGGAAAGTTTATGGGCAATTAAAAAAACTAAACATATTCTAAGATGATTAACAATATACTATATTTTGCATTTTTTCATGCATGGTTTTGTTGTTAGTATATTATTTGATGTATAGATACAGTGTATGGATATTATGTTTTTGATGTAAGCAATCTTCGGTACATTTTTCATATGTACAAATAAAGAGATCTTTAAATAACAGTGACAGTTAAAGTAACTGAAATTTCATTTGAAAGTTTCAGCAGATGGACACAAAAAGCACATTTTGATTTTTAGTCTTTTTTTCTCATGGTATGGAGAAAAAAATGGCCATGTCCAGTTAGACACCCTCCCTCTTTTTTTTTGGTCAGTTGGAAATAATATTTTTATCAAAATGAGGTCATGATAATTTTTTTTCCAATAAATGTGTTCAGCTAAATAGATGTGCCATATGTAAATGATATTACCTCACATTTTTCTTGAGATATCAGTACCTTTATCTTTTGATACTGATTTTTTTTTTTTGGTACCTCGGAGTTATGTGTGTTGTACAATTTTATAGGTTTTTTTGTTTGTTTTTTGTTTGCTTTTTAATATTTAAATTAAAAAAACTACTTTTTGTAAGTTGTGGAATACCCATACCAAGGGGAGTTGTTGTTAGTGTATTTGTAAGATTGAGTCTAAGGGATTTGATGCATCAATATGCTGAATTTTGATGTGTTAATTTATTTTCTATGAAGTTCACGTCTGCTCATTTATTTACAAGTACTGTAAATCACCTTTTATTCGCGAGAACTTTATTTTCGCGTAATTACACGAGACAATGTGCTTGCGAAAATTTAATTCTCGCGTATAATAGCATTCCTTAAGATTATATAGAGCAATAACCATAATTCGTGAAAATTTTGTCTCGCTAATCAACTGTAATGTCGCGAAAATAAGGAAAATTTAGTGATCTACAGTATTATAAGGCCATTAACTGTTATTTAATTTTAGGAATGATGTAGACAGAAGGTTCTTTTTTTAACAGAAAAAACCCAAAAATGATTTAAGAAATTGTAATTCAGTGTTCTTCCATAATAAGAAATCAGGGGTAGCAACTGTTATATCTGTCCTTCATCTTTGAATTCAAACCTGATGTGATACTCGAGCATTGTAAGTTTGTAATTATACATGTATTTTTTTTTTTAAATTCTAAGCTTCATAGCACAGGAGCCCCTCCCCCATATTGGATATTATAAATTATAATATGAAATATTTATATAGATAGATATTTGATTTTACTTTCTTCATAATTTTTCCATTGAACATTTTATTAAATATTTTTTAAAAAATGTTCTAATCTCAAGATATATCAATTAGGGACTTTGCATTGCTGCAGTATATGATTTCTTTGTTCATCAGAGAGAGAACCTCAATGTGTGCATGTATGTCTGATTTTTACTCATTTTTTCTGAAAAAATGCTTAATTCTTTTTGAAGGGGGAGGGGCTCTGAATGTTACAAAATTAATTTGGAATTTTATTTGATATCCTTTAGAAGAAGAGGCCCATACAAAGATTTACAAAAATGATCAAGTTTTAAAATTAAAATGTACAAATTTTTTTTTTGCCAAATGATTGTTGATAGCTTAAGATATCATAATATATATGTAGAAAAAAAGTCATGTCAGATGGTTAATTTGTTGACCCCCAGCCTCCTTCATGTTCATCATATGTCTAAGTTTCTGAGTAAAAAGTTTTTGAATAAAAAACCCTATGTCTGGGTGGTTGACAGGTATTATGTAATTGAAAGGAGAAAATTATATTCCATTTACTGAATTTGTAGAATGTACCAGTGATTATGTCAATCCATTCATTCCATATTCATTTCTGTCAAAACCTTTGTATTATATATTAAATGCAAGGCTCAGGATGAATAAAAATGGTGAATGATCAAAAGTATTGTACTTTTTATATGCCTTGATCAATATATCGGGGGGTGCATATTGTTTTTGTCTTGTCTGCCTGTTTGTTTGTATGATTGTCTGTATGTTTGTTTGTCTGTCTGTTGTCAACTTTATCCTTTGCCAAAACTTTTGAACCATGAGAGATAGAGACTTCATATTTGATATGCTTACTCCACTAATTAAGTTCTTTCAAATGACCTCAAGGTAAATGACCTTGTGACCTTGTCTTTGACCTATATGCTAAAATAGCTTTTTCAAACCTTTGCTTTAACTTTTGAAACCTAGGAGATAGAGACTTCATATTTTGTATGCATACTCCACTAATTAGGTTCTTTCAAATGACATCAAGGTCAATTAATTTGTGACCGTGACTGTGACCTATATGCTAAAAATAGCTTTTTCGAACTTTGTTGCTGCCGGTTGCATCGTGTTTCACAAACACATCTTGTTCTTATATTTTTTAAAAAACCTTCATGTGAGAGGTTGCAGGATCCTACCTCATGTTTTGGAGGTCCGTGTTTGCTCTGCTCCTATTTCGTATTGTTTTATGGACTTTTGAGCTTGAATAGCATTTGTTATCTCCATATATTTCATTTTACCGTTTCATATTGCAGTTGTTTAAGGAAAAGAAATGAACATTTTATGTAAAAACTTGTGCAAAATCTTGACAAAATTACCCAGAAATACTAACGTTTATCTTTACCATAATTTTTGGCAAAAATTGATATGTACATGTAAAGACGATCGGCCCTTTTTTGCAGACATCTTAAAGCATTAGGACATGCATTATAATAATGACAAATAGTATGATCTTACTTGTGTAACATGTGCCGTTGCAATGTACTTTATAAAACATGGTACCGATATAAACTATAAAACAAGGGATGTTTGTAAAACACTGATGCCCCTATATTGCAGCTTATGACAGGGGTTGAATTCTCTCAAATGCATGCCAAACTTCAAATGTCAAAGTCAAAAGGTTAAAAGTTGGTACCCTGAGGAAGGTCTTGTTTTAAGGAATACACCTGTGAAATATAAAAGCCGTATTTTTAATTGTTCAAAAGTTATGACTAAGGCTAACGTTTTTCAAAAGTGGATAAAACTCTTAGGTCAAGGTCAGAAGGTAAAAAATATTTATACCAGCTGAAATGAGAGCCCAAGCTTCAACTTTTCAAAAGTTACGGGCAAGGTTAAAGTGTGGAATTTTTTTTTGTAAAAGTAGGTCAAACTCCAAGGTTAAGGTCAAAAGGTCAAATTTGGTGGTACCTAAGGAAAGGTCTTGTCACAAAGAATACACATATGAATATAAAAGCCATATTTCCACCCACTCCATAGTAATGGGCTAGGTTAAAGTTGACAACAGACAGACAGACAGGACAAAAACAATATTCCTCCGGCGTCTTTCGATCCCGGGAGATTAAAAGCTACAGTTCGGTGTACACAGAAGTGCCAGTTTCCTTTCGTCCTTAAATTTTACGACGTTTTTAAAATGTGTCATGTACAAATCCTGTGGTGTAAAGGCTAGCATACTTGCTCTTTAGACGGCAAGGGATCCAGGTTCGATTCCTGGTGGGTTTTCTTATCATGTCACACTGAGAAAACGTTTGATGTCAAAATTCTCGTAGTTAATCCTAATTTATCAACTTTCAATCAATCACTTTTAACAAATCTTCAAATTAGTTTGAAAATATTATCAAGAGACAAACCTTTTAAAATCTTGAAAAAAAAACTTCTTGTATTTGATATTCCTGAGGTAAATATTCATATTTAAGGATTAATATGTTGAAGTAATGTCTTAAAATTGGTTAAAATTAGTATTTTTTTTTAAATTAAAAAACCACATTAAATTATAATACAGTTATCCATAACAGCTGTACACTGAACCAAACTTTTAAGTGTTCACCTAACATTTTTTAAGTTTAAAAGAACAAATGCAAACCATAAATAATCTCTTCAATTCATGGTTAATGATGTATATTTCAGTTCGATGTTGCGTAAATTTCATGTAAGTATTTCGTCAGAATTTTAAGCAAAGTTTCAAGGAAATGGTGTACCCTCAAAAATGAAAATTCACACAAAATAATCTCTATGGAGTAAGACCCTCACTCGCTCTAGTTACTGCAAGATATCCTTTAACTGTTGGATACCATATACCCCTGTATAGGAGATTGACCCATCTGCTGCCACACCTACTGCATAGATCTTCCTAACCCGATGAAATTGTGTGGAAAGTGGGGGGGGGGCTTTGACATTCCTTATGAAAATCCCTAATTTCTTCAATGGGATTAAGATCCGGGGATTTGACAGTGCTTCATCACACAGAGGCCTTTTGGTCAATGTCCTTGGGCGTTTAGCACGTAAGTGCACCGCTTTAAGGATAATTCAGACTGATTGAGGTGATGTTAGACTACTACAAGCACCGATTTCTTATTTTTTCATACGATTGAAAGTGTTTGTTTTCATGTTTCTAAGATTGTTTCAGGACAGTTTAACACTCTTTTAACCTGTCATGACGCGAAACCTTTGCCTCATACGAAGATTAAGGTCACTTCCGGTTTGGTCAAATTTTGTCCAAAGCTTTCATATTTTGGCGATGAAAATGTGTTTAAATGGGTTCTGACACTGGTTTTTAATTTTAAAAAGTAATATCAAGGACAATTAAAAATCTAAATAAAAGTGAGTAAAACGGCGTACAAGGATGATCCAAATATCAACATTCCAACGGCTTCTCCTTTCTCAATGGTCATTTTGCTAATGTTTTGTGGTTTTAGTGAACCAGTTTTTAAAATTTGATAATGATCACAAAAAGATGCTAATTACGAAATACAGGTGGTGCAAAGTACATATTTATTGTTTTTAAGCCTCGTCACGGAACATTAGTTTTCATCAGTGATCATTGAGTTTCTTTCAACAAATGTTGAGAAGACTCATTTGTTGTAAGGGGACGACCATTTGATCCTGAGGGGGGGGGGGGGGGGGGGGGGGCTGGCAAATTTTTTCGAGACGGATTATTTATTTTCATGCCTGTCGAGGACAGATTATTTATTTTCAAGATTATCAAGGACAGATTATTTATTTTCTTCTTTGCCTTACGGTACCTTGATCAATTGATTCTAAAAGACTAATCATTTATATACCATTAGCGGATACAGAATTTGGGGACAGGGCGTGTATAACTTCGTTTAGGCAAGAGGTCTGGGGCTGCCGTAAGGCCCCCAGTGGGTCCTTGGCGAAGCCCTTGTGGAGGCCAAGGGAGTAAACCCCCCTCCCCTGAAGCTCTTGGGTTTTCGTGTATTTTAAGAGTAAAACCGGCCACTTATATAGTGGTATTGGTTATTATGAACCAAAGTATGACATAATTAATACTGGTCAAATCATACTTTGAATTAAGGGGGTTCTGGGGGCGAAGCCCCCTGAAGCTCTTGGGTTTTTCTGTATATAAAAGAGTACAACAAGACACAATTGTGTAGGAATTGGTTAGTTATGTACCAAAATATGACATTGTTAATGCTAGTCATATCATACTTTGAATGAAAAGGGCCCAAGAGGCGAAGCCCCCTAAAGCTCTTGGGTTTTTGTGTATTTTAAGAGTGAAACTGGGTACAAAAATATTGGTATTGTCCCAAAGTATGGCATTATTATTCGTATCATACTTTGAAATTTTAGGGGAGGGGTCGTACACATGTACGTCCCCCTTAAATCCGCCAGTGTATATTTTATGTTAACTTATCGGGGAAGTGTAATTCTTTGACAAGAAAATTTAACTTTTGCGGTGTATAAGAATTGACTTGTATTTAAAGTGATTCATCACACCTACTAAGTGCACATTATCATGTTGATAAACTGACTACAAGTATCCAGTCTGGTAATCTGATTTTAAATACTATTTGGTTCCAAAATGGCGAGCGAAGCGAGCCAAAAAAAATTTTGAATTGAAGATTTTTGAGATTTAATTACACGTAAATAAAAAAAAGTATGTTTCACATTAAATATGATAAGTCAAGGTCAGATTATTTATTTTGTTTGTAGTGGAGGACAGATAATTTATTTTCAAAATTTTCAGGGACAGATTATTTATTTCCAAAATCTGCCACCCCCCCACCCAGAATCAAATGGTCGTCCCCTAATTATTTGAAAATATCACTCCATTCTAAAAAGTAGTTTTTAAATAAATACATTTATTACATTGAACACTTAGAAGTTTTGTTAAGCGTATATGTACCACGATGGGTTTTGACTTCTTAAAAGTATTTGAATTGCTACTTTTTTTCGAAAGTTTTTAACGGATAGCAGAATTTTTAAAATAGTTTTTCCTTACGTCGCTTTGCAATTTAATTTATTTCTGTACCTTGCCAAATAAATTTACTTAAATTCAAAACTTTATTAATAAAGTAAGTACCTATTGTCCACTTCTAACCACAGAGTCAAGGAAGGTTTTTGAGCTGAGAGTATGATAACGTTATACCGGTATTTCCATTTCTATTTGTTTTCTCTGTCACACTGTCAGTGATAGTTCTTTGAAAGTTAGTTGATCTGATTTCTTGATAATTCTACCGAATGTCAATATTGCCAAGCAACCATGTAAAAAGCTAAGGAGGCCCAATATGCATGTCAACCTCGTCCGTCTTTGTGTCTGACGTATATGGAAGGGGAATATGGAAATTGATATGGGAGGCCTCGTGTAATTTAAATCTATTTATACACAACATTTTAAAATCTAAAATTACAATTTTATTTCGAAATAAAATGGAAATTTAAGGCATCACTGTCTAGCTATTAGTCGGAAAATAGCTCTTCAGAGCTAATGTTCTTTGTTGATGTGCCCGACTTTAAATAAATATAATCTTATCTTATCTAGTAAAAAGAGTATGCCAGGGCATCAACGATAATTGGAAACATGTGATACTTTGCGTAACGAGCGAAACCCGTTATCCCACGTTTCCAACTACTGTTGATGCCCTGGAATATTTAACAAGCTAGACAGTTTCCTTAAATTAAAGCCAAAAGAGTAAACATATTTAAGGAATCGATGTCTAGTTTGTTGGAAATGCCAGAACATCAACGGCAGTTGGAAACGTGGGATAACTGGCATAACGGCCTTCGATCGATATGCATTAATTATCCCAGGTTTCCAACTATCGTTGATGTCGCCGGTGTAAAGACGAATAATGACCCCCATCGAATAATGACCGGGGGTCATTTTTCAACGACAAAAAATGACCCCCTACCCGTAGAAAAAAATCATTTTTTGTAGAAAAAGAGTCCTAGGGGTCATTATTTTATATGTTAGTCCTATAAAAAATTGACCCCCATTGAAAAATGACCCCTTTAAAGTGATACGAAATTTATAACAGGTGAAACTAATTTTTACATTTTCTGTAACCAGAAAAATACAAAAACTCGTATGAAACAATTAAGAGATTCACAAAGTCTTTCAATGCTAAAATTGTGTTTGAAAAGAGATTCTTTAATTGTCAAATAAATAAAATTTCTATTTAATTAATATTCCTCCTTATAATGTTTGCTTAAAGAATGATATTCCACTTGTTTTTTAGAAATCAAACCATGCAACAATCAGGTTTAAATACTCTTTAATAGGAAAAATTAATTTTTCCTTCATTTCAACTTTTAGCTTGTATAAGTTTGGCAAATCCTATTTGACATTGAAAGAGGAGGAAATTTTTATACCCCCCCCCCCCCCCCAAAAAAAAGAACATTAAGTTAAATCAAAAAAAAAAAAAAAATAATAAAAATAAATGAAAAGCAAAAACATAAACAAAACTCCATACCTTTCAATAATACTGAAAGAGGCTCTAGATAAAATATTGAAATGGAGTTAAGCCTTCACACAAGTACTATCATATCATAATTAACTTCGCCATGATTAAAGCATACTTTAAATGTTGGTGGGGGCATACTTGAAAGTATTGTGGCAAAGTAACAGTTGAGAATTAGTAGAATAGTACATTATTTTAAGCTTATTTTTAGTCCCTCCTTATAGAAAAATAAAGGTTAGCCCCTAAGAGTATTTTTGTTGCTTTTGTTGATAATCGACTTCCTCCTAAATAAGTAAGGGGGTTGGGTGGGTATAACACCTAAAATATGCTCTGTAAAGCTATGGGCTAGTGTAAAATACACATTCTAATGCAAAAAAAAAACTATACATGTAGACATAACCTTTTGATTTAGCACACAGTATTCATTACATTTCTTAATTCTTGTTTTACTCCACCCTTTTTCTCAGTTCTGAGTATATTTTTCAGAGAATTTAATATGAAAATCAAAACAAACATTTTCAATTTTGTAACGTCTTCTTCATGCTGTATCATAATATGAAAAATTAATTGAAGACTATTTCTTTTTATGTCCCCGTAATCGAAGATTCGGGAGCATATAGTTTTATCGTGTCTGTCTGTATGTCTGTCTGTCTATCTGGCGGTCTGTTTGTCCGCAAAAACTTTAACCTTGACCATAACTTTTCATTTATTGGAGCTATGACTTTCATATTTAATTTGATATTCCTTGTGACAAGACCTTACTTTGGGTACCACCAAATTTGACCTTTTGACCTTTTCCTTGGAGTTTATCCCATTTTACACAAAAATGCCAAACATTTACTTTTGCCGTAACTTTTAAACGGTAGATATTAGTACTCTCATACATCACATTTGTATTTTTTTTGGCATGACCTTTCATTGGATACTAAAAACTGTGACCTTTTGACCTTGACCTTGGAGATTTCCGTAGTTATGAAAAAACTTTAACCTTGTCTATAACTTTTGAACAGTAAGGGCTATAGGGTTTTCATACTTCAAATATAACTCATTCTTCCGAACTGAATTTAGATGTGTGACCAAAGGGCTATTTTTTTTTTTAAAATAGTCAGTTTCATTATTTACGTCTGCATACACATTATTTATTGGAAAATAAAGGAGAAAAGAAATATTTTTCAAAAAATCACCAGTATCGAAGAATGAGTTATATGTAATCCTTGTTACATTAAACCTTTCTTAAGAAACCATCAACTTTGACCCTTTGACCCTTGAGTATGAGCTACCTTTCAAAAACTTATCCTAAGCCATTACTTTTGAACAAGTGATGCTTGGGCTTTCCTATTTTGAAATTGCATTTCTTGTGAGAAGACCCTATTTTGGGTACCAATATATTTAAATTATATTTAAGAAAAGTTTAATCTTCGCTATGTTGCCATACAGAGGCATAGCTGTTTCAGAAACACATCTTTTTATATATAAGAGGAGTTGCGGATAAGAGATGGATACCCCAATGCGTAACAGACGGATGGACGGACAGCCCGATCACTATATATTCTCCCGCTTTTCAAGCGGAGGATATAATCATGTATAATACTGCTGATTTTTTCTGTCAGTACGATGATTTCCACCATCGAAAAACAATGTTTACCTAACCCTTTAGGCTCGATAAATCTTTTACTCCTTTAGATTCTGAATCATCGCATTGACTTTGAATTATAGCTATAATTGTATAATGTTATGAGATCAACACATTCTCAATTTATTCCCAATTAACTAAGGTGAGCATTTTGGCCAATATGCTTCTTTATCTATTTTTTTTTGCCCCCTAAAAAATTCAGCTTTAATCCGCAGGGAGTCATTTTTCTACGGGGGTCATTTTTCTTCACGTGGGTTCTGCAAATTTTTAGGGTGGTGACACTTTTTCTACGGGCAAAAGGGTCATTTTCGACGTCGAATAATGACCGGGGATCATTTTTCGCTGTTGAAAAATGACACCCGGTCATTATTCGATGGGGGTCATTATTCGTCTTTACACCGGCATACCCAACAAACTATACGGTGATTCCTTATATTTCCAATTCATTGTGAAAAAATAAATTTTAAATTTAGATTTAAAATGTTGTAGATTTTAAATTACAAGAGACCTCCCATGTTAACATTAATAGTCCCCGCCCACTGACCTCAAACACAGGCTTCCAGCTATGGTTGATGCTCTGGCATACCCAGCAAACAAATTTCTTCAAAATAATTTGAACCAGTATTTAAGGTCATACGCAACGTAGTTTGAACTTTTTTGGGTTCTCCCCTGGAGTTGAAGAGTTCCACTAAATGAAGGACCTGTGTGCAGTAATTTTAATGTCTATAAATGAATTTGTACACCTCTTCTTAAACAATTTTTGAAGGAAAAAAATCTAAAATTTATGTTTTATAATCTTTGTACATTTTTATTTGAATAATGCAAAAATTTTCAAAATTCCGTATCTTTTCAAAACCTCTGGTAAGGCATGCTGATTTTTTGTCTATGAACATGTAATCATATTATAAGTTTAAATTTTGAATATATTGGAAAGCTATCAGTAGGTAAGGTACGTTGCGTATGTCCTTAATAGTTTTTTTTTCAATATTGAAAGCATTTTGAACCAATGATCTCCATTTAGAATCCTGACCTGCCAATCTTTAAGAAATTGTTTGGTTACCCTCTCCCAACTGACTGGCTAAGAATGGCCCTAGTCGAGACTTTTTTAACCCCCAAGAAGCAACTAATTTTTTAAAGCACTCTTTAAAATAGAATTAAAAAAAAAACATTGAAATTGAAATTATCTGAGAAAAAATCTAACCTACCTACCGACCCAATATTATCAGACCAAGTCGGGAGAAGGCAACCAAAAAATTTTCTAAAGGTTACCCCACAGAATATTGTTTTGATCCAAGATGATTTTAAGCCTATTTATTCATAAGAATCGTATTCAACCCCCGACTTTTGTAATCTTGAGTACTTTGTTCTGTTTTTATCTTGTTCACTTTTAAAACATCTCAAAAGAAAACACTATTTAGATTTTGTGTTATATCCTGATCATGACAAGGAACACACTGCGGATGTGACCTGTCGACATGGGATGCTCACTCCTCTATGGCACCTGATCCCACCTCTGATGTTTCGGAGACCTGTCCTTGTTTGCTTTGCTCTTATTCTGAATTATTAAATGGACTTGTGAGCTTGAATACTGTTCGCTATCTCCACAAATTCATGTGTCAGACTCTGTGGTATTTTTAGCCTACCTGAGCAAAAGGCTTAAGGTCAAGATCTAGTAAATGAAAGGTGCCTACAGATTTATCAAACTTGAGAAATAAATTCCTTTATTGATGCTTTACAACTTTAGCTTGGTCAAATAAGGTGTTTCGGGGCATAATTTGTAGATAAACAAGATGAAAAACTGTATTTTAAACTCTCATTTTCAATGTAAAATTAAGAAAACCAGTCATGAATAAAGGAGTTTTTCTCATATTCGACAAAGGAAATGTATCCAGATTGCCTACAGTCTCTCAGAAAACGGTAATTAGTATGTTCATGGCCTATTCTTTAAATCAATATCAAATCTAATATAGGTATCCGGTTTACTTTTCATATGATTTCAACTTGAATGTCATGAAAATACCCTATTTTCTACAGAATTATGCTAAGGCCGTAAAGTACGGGAAAAAGAAAGTTGAAATTGATTATGACGTCATAATGGATCTAGCACCAAAAAGTAATCTCCAGTTATTTACTAGATCTTGACCTTAAGGTAAGGTTTGCGTTAACAGGGAGATAACTCTTGCGAATCACCAAAGCGTTTGAAACAGGCGACTTTAAACCAGCGATGCTAAGCATCTCGGTAACGAATTTCCTCTGTCATACTTGATGTTTGTTGTCACTTATTGTTAGGACTAAAAACAAAGGACGTTTTCAGGAGAAAGTCTTATAACAAATCAAAGCATAGGAATCTTAAAAGCCTTTGAGATTAGCGTGATGCATGTGGATGAACCAATAAAGGAGGACTTGTTTATTTTCGATACGGAATGTGGCAAGTTGTAGGCCATTCCGATCAGAAGAAAGTTATCGACGCATTGTGCTGTTGTGTGTTTCTCGCTTCACCACTACACTAAAATTTTAAGTGAGAATGGGAAGGAAAAAAGAAAAGACCTGAGAGTATCCTGTAAAGTTATGCAGTCCGAACAGGGAAGAAAAGTCACGGTGCATTTGACCATGTCCAATGATGATGTTGACAGTTTGATTGTTGATAGTATTTTCATCAGGTAATTATTTAACTATTCATTTTACTGAAAGTTATGAATGATCTTCTGACTACAGATTTAAAAACGATGAATAAACGGTACAAGGATGTCAGGATGTGGCTAATATCCCAACATTGCCAAAAAATAAAAATGCATTCATTCAAGAAATTATGAAAAAAATCCTTGCTTTTTAGGCCTAATATTTGTAACATTATTGGAACAGGTATTCAATTGTTCAAGTTACCTTTTAAATGAGGTTTGATTTTAATTAATATCTCATTTTTTAATTAATACAAATTGTGCATGACAAGAACATTAATTTTCTTGATCAAGCATTTGCATTTCACTAATTCAATCTACATGTATAAATTGTACAATAATTTCATATTGATTCTTCATTGATTATATTGGAAATTTCATTTCATTGAGTGAATGAAATTCAGTCCAATTCCTTATGCAATTCCAAAAATGCAATTCCTTAAATGTTATTGTAAAAATGAACACATATGATTTCAGATCAATTGGGTCATTAATTGGAATAGATAAGAACAAAAAAAAAAGTACTTCAGTGTTTCCTTAAAAGATTTGTGCCATCAATCAAAGTAGAGGTCATCCCATATCAGCTCAAGAATATTAAAGAAAGTTGGATGGATCAAGCTAAGATGTTGAACAAGACATGGCAAAGTCAATGGAGATTTGGAAAAGAAATGATGATTTGTTGTACCCAATGCATATTTTTTATATGTCTATAGATTATAGAAAAAAATTTAATGTTTAACAGCATCCTATCTACCTGGTAGTATATACATAACAAGGTATTATTTAAACTTGGAATGATTACTTGACATAGATTTCAATTAAATTTTATTTTTTGCTGTAGTTGCAATGTTATTGATAATTTATTTTAAAAAAATTACTTTTGTTGTAGAAACTGTAAAAATTGGTAATATTTTTAACTTTATCAAGAAAAGTTTTGTTTTTATGCATGTTTTCATCTTATTTATGTTATTTGTTTGTTTATTTTATTGTTAATTGTGTTTTTGTTTATGTTTATATTGGGAAAGGGCTTCTATGTTCTAAGTTTGTTGTCACCCATGCGCAGAAGGGTTAGTCCATGCCAGGCATGGACTAACCCTTTTGCGCATGTGTCAATTTTTGGCTTTCTATATATTCCGTATATTTCTGCAGTCAAATGGCATCACAACGTAATTATTGAAGTATTTGACTCTATACTCAGCTACGATCGCATCATCATCGATAAAATTTCCCATCGAGTTGATGAAATCCGTTTATCACTGTCGGCAATGCGTAGCCCTGGGTTTTCATGAATGAAGATTTCGACGTACCGATTTCCTGAAGAAATACTTCGCAGGGAGCGAAAGTATATACCAATGCACATTCAATACGATAAATGCAAAAACTTACAAATATTTTTTCAGTCCTATGAAGTTTAAATCCAAGAAAAAGCCAGAGAAACGCGTCCATGTAAACACTGCCAATACACTACCAGACTACTCTTGATCGACGTCATTTTTCGAGGTACGACGTCACAGGTACACTGTTTTCCCGTACTTTCTGTGGCAAGATGGCGTATAGCCTATATAGGCATTGTACGTAATATAAGGCATTCTGTCATCGTAGTACAACAAACAAATTTTATTATTTTAGCACAAAGTTTCCTTTTACCTACCTAATCAAATATCTCAAGAGGATACAGAAGTGGGAAGTGATTAGTACAGAAAACAGGCTCCAAAGATTTGAAGATCCATGATCCGTCCCTCGTTTTACCTCCAGCTAAAATGTGCAGATTTGGTGTGCAAATCTCAAGTTTTCAGTCCATTGTGACGTAGCAGTCGAAGAAAGCTTTACAGCATGACAATACTTATACTGAACATATGATAACGAAAGGGAACACATTCTATTAGAAAAAGTTTAAACATATTTTTTTTTTCAATTTTGCTTTTAAATTAAAATAAATTAATAAATACATGTACTAAAATTGAGAGAAAAAATGCTTTTCTTCACTTTGATTTTGCTCTTCCAGGTCGTGAATTTGAAAGGGCCGGGAATGGGGGTCTCGAAATATTTGATGTTTCACTTTGGCCATTGTGTTTATAGAATCTCAAATCCTATACCCCAACCCCCACTAAACCAAAACATATTTGTGTCGGAAGCAAATTAAAAGTGTGTGTTTGGGGGTGGGGAGTGATGTTAATTGAAAGGTAAAACGTCGAATCTGAAAAGAAAAACTTGCCGAGAAAGGGAAATTTGTGAAACGAAGACACAAGAAAGTTAGAAAATATTGAAATAAAAAAAATATAATATAGTTTAATCGGTACAAACATTTATCTGAAATTCTGGTTCACTATAGATTGATATTATATCAGGCACAAATGTATGGCAACGTATTTTTTCTACAATACACATCGACAGTTGTAACAATGGCTAAATTTTTCATTCTCACACCGTTTCAGGAAGAAAAGATTGCAGGTTCGATCACAAAATAGTGAAAAATTCACAAGTGCGCCCCCCCCCTTATCAACGTACCCCAAGGGTTCTTTTGACCTTTTAAATAGAATATTTCGACATACTCGCAAAGTATTACAGGTGGAAAATTATTCACATTGGCATCGGAAGCAAATTGAAAGTAGGGGGAGGGAGTAAGTCTAAGAAGATTTTTTTAGACCTTCAAAAAAATCTTACAAGCCAAATAAAAAAAAAAAGATACGTCTCTTTTCCAAAAACGAAAATCCTATTTGGGGGAGAGAGGGGGGGGGGGGGGTTAGTTCGAACTTCAGTACCAAAAATTTGTACCAAACACCACCACGTTCCCCCAATTTAAACCTATACTGCAACGTGTCTGTGGAAAGGGGGGGGGGGCTAAACCTACACAGCATTGTTCGATGTCTATACTACATGTAAGTCTATCTTTGGAAAAAAGTGGGCTAACCCACCCCACCCCCCGCGGTTCCGACGCCTATGATTCATACTCTCATTAAAACAGTTTCGTTTAAGTATCAAAGTATCAGAGAAGATGGATTTATCTTTTAGACTTGTTTTAACTTAAATTTTAGATTTTTGTTATACTTCTATATCATAGAAAAATATTGTATTTAAACAAGGTCCAAGAATTCTTAGGGTACTGACACGGAAGTTTGGGTGGAGGTGGTTCCCAAGTACCTGTGGAAAAAATGGGGTAGGATTTCGGCTTTTGGCAAGGCTCCTTCTTCAAAAGAAGAAAAAAACACCAATCTATACAGTGTTAATCATATGTTGACTTGCACTGCTGAAAAGTTTTTGTTTAAGTCACGTCTCTTTGTCTAATAGAGGGTTTTCCTCCGGCACACGTGTAGATGATCACAATTTTAAGATGCACGTTTTGTGCTAATGCAATACTGGAAGTTTCCGAATCACGTGTCATTCGCAAAATATACAGTTCTTGTAATTATAGTTTTGATAAAAAAAATGTAAGGTCCATTAAATAAATAAAACTTTAAAATAAAATTGAAGTTAAATTCCCCTTTATTATCAAATGTTCGATTCCTCATTTTTCAGTGGGAAAATTATGACACGCAATACCTTGAATAATGATTGAAGTCCCTTTTTACGTTTTCGATCCCCTTCAAGAAGAGCCTAAGTCCACTTACATCTTGTAAAATACGAACATTTCAATAACCCAAGAACTATAGTTTAATTTCTCGTTTGTAATCCTGATTTGGCATTTAAGTTGAGTTAATCAATACATGTTTACCGGGTATTTTCGTACACATAATTTGTACTTCCTTTTAAAATTGGAAACATAATTATGAACAATTAAGGACGTATATTTACCGATATATGTTAGTATCGTCTCTACTTTTAACGCTCAGCAAGTACATGTGTATTATAAATGTTAACAAATTTTAAAAAAATATCCAATTATCCACATAGTAGAATATCACACACTTCTACGATGTTTTATTTTAGTCTCAAAGACTTCTTTAAAAAAATTATCTATTTATTAAACAAAATTCACAAATAAATAAACAATATGTTTGGATTTGACAATGAATTGTACGGAAAAAATATAATTATAGTATACAATTTGAATCCGAACAATGTGACACAAGATAATTTGAACCCAACTATTTGCCGGATGGAACTTTTGTTTTCTTTCTCTGCAAGACTCTCTCCAAAATTTTTTTAACGTTTTGTCGGAGAGCTTCAGTTTTGTAGCTATGTTCAACATAGCTGCAGAACTATAGCTCTCCGAAAAAAAAAATATATTGACAGACCGGAGAACCACCCATTGAAAAAACTGTACATTTATTGCGCACAAAAAAATGCGCTTAATTCGTTGAAATTCTTACATGAATTGCAAAAAGCTAGTGTTCAAAAAAGTTTTTACTGCTCTGTCAATTACTCGCGTAGTTTACATCTGTACGAAGCACGTTGGACCGCATTTTCTTGCAAACCAAAATGGCAATATAGATAGACGACATTTTCGATGATCTCAATTAAAAAAAAAACTATAAGTAATGTTTTGTTGTGAAAACTGTGAAAGAACATGTTAGGAACATGCGGTTAGTAATATTTTGAGATGACAATTTTAATTAAAAACATGGAGAAATAAATCGAGAAACTAGCGCACTTTTTTTGTGCGCAATAAATATACAATTTTTTCAATTGGTGGCACCGTAGCTCTCCGGTCTGTCAATATATATTTTTCGGAGAGCTACAGTTCTGCAGCTACATGTATGTTCTGTTCAACACAGACTAATTTTTCCATTGTGGTAGACAGACGTGTATATATATTTGGAAGAAATATTTATGAAATGTGGATAGATCTTACTCTCAACCGCCCCCTTTAAATTACCGGTAACGCCTATACATGTAAATGTATGGTACAAGTGCATCTACAGAAAAAAAAATCGTCGTCGGAGAAGGTCCAACAATTCAAAGTAATGTTGGAGGGAGGAAGAATATTTTGACAATGAAAAAAATTAAGAAGTGCTAAGGTTCAATCGAGGTAAATTATGCTGATACCATACGGGTGTCCAGTTTATACTAAACAAAATATGCATGCCTAGCTGTGGTGGGCAGGATGTCACATTCCTAAAATAATTTCTTAAAGATACACATTCACATTCCTAAAATAATTTTTTAAAGATACGCATGAAAGAGCTATATGTATATCCTATGTAAGTATGTTAGATCCACGAAAGTGCTACAGACATGCATGAACCCGGGCCCAAACTTTTTCAAGCAGAGGCGTAATACACTACATATTTTTGTGAAATCTCATGCAGTCATCCAGGAGATGTCGCCCAAAACAATTTAGATACTAGCACGACAGGGACATAGCATCAATTTTAAACAAAAAGGGGGACGCAAAGAAAAAGAATTATTAAATTCAAACCTGTAATAAAACCTGACAAATATGCCAAAAATAAGAAGAGGAAATCGGGGGGGGGGGGCGGGGGGATTACATATGGGCAGGGGGTCGGGTGGTGGATCTCTATTCAGTATTATTTTTTTAAACGCTACCTGTTTCCCTCTTTCGATTACATATGGTGCAGCAAAAAATGGTGGTCGTGGTGGTGGTTGGGGGCTGTCAACTTCATGGTCTTTTACCATACTGCGCATCGATAGTAAAAAGGCTGATCTTCCAATATACGTGAAAATCGATAGTAAAAAGTAATGTGTGGAAACAAGAGGCCCATGGGCTTCATCGCTCACATAAGTAACTGTGGCCATTCTGTTTTTAACAGATTTCCCCGTTTGAAATACCTATCTTGACCTTGTCCAATCCCAAAGGGTCATGATTGGAATAAATTAGAAAAGTTTAAAGTGTGGACGGACGTCGAACAATGGGTTATCAGAAAAAAAACTTGAGTTTTCAGCTCAGGTGAGCTTAAAAGTGGCGACCCCCCCCCCCCCCGTTGCTACAAACAGCAACACTTCGGGTCACTTTAAACTTCCGGTACGAAGCATTGTAACACTTTCATCTACTGACGATGTAACTGTCTTAGAACCTTTTTTTTTTGGTGAATATTACTTAAAAATGAAAACTCTCAGGTAATAAAGAATTCGAAAGAAGCAGAGAAGATCATCAATGACATCTTGACACTGCAGCAAATTTGTACCATACGAGTACCAATGGTTCTTTTGCACTCCTCTACAAATAAAAACTGTGTTTAATAATTGAATCAAAGATTTTTTTTTTTTTTTTTTTTTTTTGCTTTTGGATGTTCAATTTAGATTTTTCCATCTGAGATTTCAATATTCTTCAATCTTGGTGATGATCTATTGGCATAGCACTACCTTTGGGACAGAGGCTCTCAGGCTAACGAGAAAAAAGTTTTGTTTAGTTTGTTTAAAATTAAAATTAGAATGTCATCAATTGTATCAAATTACCCACCTTTGAGTGTGTTTTTGAAAGTTTACCTGAATATGCATTTAGGAAGTTACAAATTTAAGAAAAGGGGGGTGTCACAAATTTATTCTGTTAATTTTTAAGATAGATCAAGAAGAAAATTCGATAAGATGTAACCTTAAAAATCAAGTGCGGAGAAGACCAGCAGTACTGGGGGTGTCTTTTGCTGTACCTTCATGCTGCTATCAAAGACTACCTCTGACCAATTTATATATACTAGTATATTGTAGATACGCTGTTAAGGAACCCAGTGTACCAATCTTTTGATTTGAGTGAATAAAATGAACTCTGAACTTGCTTTTATTATCCAGAATCTGTAAACAATTAATACTTCAGCTATGTAGAATAATGATCGCTTGTAAGCCGAGCATAGGACAAAATTTTTAGTTCTCAAATGGCAAGTGGTGGCCTTGCTGTTCTAGTGAAAAATTCTCGATAGGGAAGTTAAACAACATACAATCAATCAAACAGTCTAACCCATGGCTGGAAATAAAAAAAAAAAAAAAAGAAAAGTAAACGGGCAAGCATAACGAAAATATCGGCTTACTATATTTACTTGACATATTATTCCGCTTGTCGAGATGCAAGGCAGTGACTCTTCTCAAGTTGGATCCTGGAGATAACTCTTTTTGAGACAAAAAGCCAAGTCGTACCAGTGTGGCAACGCACATTGAAAAAATTACACACTTTGAAAAAATTCAAAGTGCGTTAAAATTGGGACAAAATCAACGCACTTTGAAAAAAAATTTCCAAGTTCGTTAAATTTGGGACACACTCAACGCACTAAAATGAGAAAAGTTTTCAAAGTGCGTTAAGAGTGTACATCGACATTTTTACCACGGGGCCATTTTACGCACTTTGAAAAAAATAAGTATAAAACAAAAAAAAAATCGAAACTTAAATTTTAGTAATAAATATTATTTTTGAAATTTTTTAAAATCTACATGTACTCATTTAATCTCATTAATAACAAGGAGAAGACGAGGAGAAGGTCTCTAAGCTTTACTCTTTTTTTTCTTATACATTGTACATAGCCGTCATTAGCAAATTGAAAGTGGACCCCCTTCTCCAAGGTAAGCCCAATTTTCAATTCCTATATTATGTATGTATCTTTGCAAAACATTTGTTTGCCTTACCCCCCCCCCCTTTCCGGTACCGATGCCTATGTTACACCCAAATATATGCATTTTCATAACTGGTATGACGTTGAAAACTTTTTAAAAATTTTATATTCTACATAAAATGCATGCAAACTGGAAAAAATAATTACATTAAAACATTAAAAAGAGCTAGAAAGAATTTTTAAAGCATGGAAAGATCAAAATCGATCAATTTCACATCCTGAAGTGACCTCATCACCGAAAAGTTATCAAACAGGTTCAATTCTTTATCATACCTACGATTTGCAAGCATATTGAGCAAACCATACAATTTTTTCAAAATGCGTAAATATGGTCGATATTAATGCACTTTGAAAAGAAATTTTATTTTTTCAAAATGCGTTAATTTGGTCCCAAATTTAACGCACTTTAATTTTTTTTTTCAAAGTGTGTAAATTTTCAAAGTGCGTTGTAACATACTGTACTAGATTTAGCTGCAGAACTGCAGCTCTCCTAAAAATATAATTAACAGACCGGAGAGCTACAGTGCCACCCATTGAAAAAAAGTGTAGTTTTATTGCGCACAAAAAAGTGCGCTGAAGTTAGATTTGTGTATTTCTTCGTGTCTTTCAAACCGCAATCTCAAAATATTATAAACATGTGTTCTTAAATTATTTTTGTACTATTTCCAAAACAAAGCATTCCATAACACCGCTGTAAATAGCCTTACTTGGCTTGAAATGGAAACCACTGAAAATTTTCCTCATGTACACTGCAATTTTGAACGGCAAAATAGTTTGGTCCCACGCGCTTCGTGAAGATATAAAGGAGAGTTTATAGAGTTAAAGGAATAGTGTGAAATTGTACTTTACTACAGTTGAGGGAAGAATTTAGAGAAATTAGTCCAAAAACGAGCGCAACCTTTATTGGCGCAATAAATATACAGTTTTTTTTCAATGGGTGGCACTGTAGCTCTCTGGTAATCCATCTTAATTTTTTCAGTTCACGCTCAGCGAGCCACAGGATCTACAGCTATCCCAGATTATTACAAGATGCACACAAATCTAATGAAATCTGTAGGAAGATTGGTTTAGAAATTATGCAATTGATTTCAGTTTATACTTTCTAAACAACGAAAGATTGAAGTGGATGCACTTATGTGTAACAGACAGAAATATTGAGATGTTACCAGCTTAAAAAAAAACAAAAAAAAAACATGTATATGTACACGATTCTGTAAATGTCAACTTGAAAAGGGGGCACGTGTTTCAGATCTTCCTTCTAAATTTCTCTTTTATCATTACCAGAATATTGAGTCATTTTGATATAAGTAGTGTAGATGGAAACACCACCGTCGATTTTTGGGAACATGGTGTGACTTGTACATCAGGGACAACAGTACTGCAGTCAACAATTAATATCATCACTCCTTTTATGGGGGAGGGGGTCGTATTGTCCATGAAGTGAATATATTTCCTAAATTAGCTATTTTATAAAATCAAGTTCTGTTGATAACAGCATGACCCCCCTCCCCCCCCCCACCACCACCACCACCATTTCGGGTGGCATTACCGTATGAAGTGCATTTTTCTTAGAAAAGTAGTTATTTTTTATGAAAACACAACTCCTATCATTTTCAAATAGAAATAATTGATAATTGGATATGTACATGTATTATTTGCTAATTCTTCTAGTTATATATATATGTGCTGACCTATAGTACCTACATTGGTTTCAGTTGTAGATTATGGATATCCGTTCCGGTCGCTGACTTTAGGTCACATGCGAGTAGTTTTGTTGTTTCTAATTAAATGTGCACATGTGTTCATATGACCCTACCTCCGAGGCTCGGTATTTACAGATACATCCTTATTTTATATTTATAAGGGTCCTTACATGATGCCTTGATAATGGCAACGAGTTATAAAACCTTTAATGTTTGCCACATTCTTTTCTAATCTGTAAACCTTCCTCCTCCATTTTAGTACAACAGATCGCAGATCGATATGCCCAAAGACGTTCTTGAAAATTTTTCCTCGGCATGATTTTTTCTGATGTTGTGACACCTGCAGTATATGAAAGTTTGAAAAAAAAAATAAGAATGTAAACTCGGCGATTCGAACAAGAACTAAAACTGTTCTAGTGAGCATCTCTGAGCTGTACCACCACACTGTATGAATACAATACATCTAAAAAAAATCAATATATAAATAGCTGCAGATCTGTAGCTCTCCGAAAAAAATTATTGATAGACCGGAGAGCTACAGTGCCATCCATTGAAAAAACTGTATATTTATTGCGCAAAAAAAAGTGCGCTCGATTCTAGAAGAATTTTTCCAAATTCTTACCTCAATTGCAAAAAATGGAAGATTTCAAAAAATGAATCTCTCCTCTATCAAGTTCTCTCGTAGTAGACATCCGAACGAAGCATATTGGACCGAATTAATTTTGAAACCAAAATGGCAGTATAAATAAGCGAAATGTCCGATGATTGCAATATCAGGGCCAGGAGGACTATTAACAACAATTATGAGGAATGTTTTGTTGTGGAAAGAGTCAAAGAATATGTTAAGGACACACGGTTAGTAATATTTTGAGATTACAGCTTTAAAAACATGGAGAATAAAATCGACAAACGAGCGCATTTTTTTGTGCGCAATAAATATACAGTTTTTTCAATGGGTGGCTCTGTAGCTCTCCGGTCTATCAATATATATATTTTCGGAGAGCTACAGATCTGCAGCTAGCACTTTTGGTGATCGAGTTCTACATGAAATATTTTTCAAGTTAGGCAATTAAAATAGAGTACTCAGATGTCAACACCTTACAAAATGAAGCCTATAATTTGGCCATATATTTAAGAGAATGAGGTACGAGGAGACATATTAAATCCATGCGATGTCTGTCTCTATAAGAAATAATTATTACGATTTTACATTTCAAGCTTCCAAAGGTTAGAAGCAAAAAAATAAGAAACATGTGATCAGCTCTCTACAATCCGTTACGACATCATTAGCTGACATTTCTTTAAGATGGGTCTTTTGAATCCTAAAAACACAAGAAGTCCATTGCTATACCTTTGAAAATGTGTTCCTATACAAATCTATACGAAATAAGTTTAACATTTTGCTGGGGGGGGGGGGGCAGAAAGAAATCAATGTTTGACCGCAGAGTGAGGTGTTGGACCGGTTGGCGAGATGTTGGACCGCCTACGTCACATACTGGGGGAAGCTTACTCTCATTTTCATTCATGGTTGTTAAGAATCGAGAGACCTGATTTTACATCACGGAAGACAGTACAAAATACATGCATGTCAAAAAATATAAATATTTATGAGAAGTATAACAAAACATTTATTAACTGACAGGCAGACATTTTTGTTTTTGGCCTAAAATTTTGGGTCCGACAAAACGCTTGTTGTTCTCGAAATCAGTCAATAAACGTATAATAATAATTTTCACAGACTGAAAAGGGTGTGTGTGTGATAAATAGTGGCTTACATGTAACGAAAAATACAAGTACAGGTATAGCCCAAAAAAAAAATGACATTAGTCCTTGTATAATTCTAAAAAGCAGTTACGTGGACAGATCCAGGAATGGTTGGTTGGGTGGATGGGGACAACACAAAAAATCGGGGGACAGGGGGTTCGATTAAAGAATATTTGTATTTGAAGATATATTAACAAATAAAATATTATTGTGAGTTATGTCGACGTCATAGGCGACGGAAGCAAATTGCTTAACCACCCCAAAAAGGTAAACCCCAATTTTCAATGCCTATATAATGTATATATTTGCCAAAAAAGGGGGGCGCTAAGCCCCCGGTTCCGACGCCTACTTATGAACCATATCTATAGTTGTTTATCAAGATTCTTAAGTAAATAGGGGCCTATTTATCGGCAGTATCGATATGATGTATGTGTGTGTGCCCGGGGGGGGGGGGGGGTGTACCACATATTTGCTTCAATATTTTAATATACCAGAACAACCCCCATGCGACCTCCGCCAAGAAGATTGTACTCTTGCGCATTTTGTTTTATTCCGATCTTACTATATATCTTTCTACCAAAAAAAGAAAAGAAAAAGAAAAAAAGAAATGAAATGAAAGATACAAGCAGTTTCTTTTTTTTTTTTTAATTTAAAAGCAAAATCGAAAAAAATATGCTTAAACTTTTTCTAATAGAATGTGTTCCCTTTCGTTATCATATGCTCAGTATAAGTATTGTCATGCTGTAAAGTTTTCTTCGAGTGCTACGTCACAATGGACTGAAAACTTGAGATGTGCACACTAAATCTGCACATTTTAGCTGGAGGTAAAACGAGGGACGGATCATGGATCTTCAAATCTTTGGAGCCTGTTTTCTGTACTAATCACTTCCCACTTCTGTATCCTCTTGAGATATTTGATTAGGTAGGTAAAAGGAAACTTTGTGCTAAAATAATAAAATTTGTTTGTTGTACTACGATGACAGAATGCCTTATATTACGTACAATGCCTATATAGGCTATACGCCATCTTGCCACAGAAAGTACGGGAAAACAGTGTACCTGTGACGTCGTACCTCGAAAAATGACGTCGATCAAGAGTAGTCTGGTAGTGTATTGGCAGTGTTTACATGGACGCGTTTCTCTGGCTTTTTCTTGGATTTAAACTTCATAGGACTGAAAAAATATCTGTAAGTGTTTGCATTTATCGTATTGAATGTGCATTGGTATATACTTTCGCTCCCTGCGAAGTATTTCTTCAGGAAATCGGTACGTCGAAATCTTCATTCATGAAAACCCAGTGCTACGCATTGCCGACAGTGATAAACGGATTTCATCAACTCGATGGGAAATTTTAGCGATGATGATGCGATCGTAGCTGAGTATAGAGTCAAATACTTCAATAATTACGTTGTGATGCCATTTGACTGCAGAAATATACGGAATATATAGAAAGCCAAAAATTGACACATGCGCAAAAGGGTTAGTCCATGCCTGGCATGGACTAACCCTTCTGCGCATGGGTGACAACAAACTTAGAACATAGAAGCCCTTTCCCAATATAAACATAAACAAAAACACAATTAACAATAAAATAAACAAACAAATAACATAAATAACATGAAAACATGCATAAAAACAAAACTTTTCTTGATAAAGTTAAAAATATTACCAATTTTTACAGTTTCTACAACAAAAGTAATTTTTTTAAAAATAAATTATCAATAACATTGCAACTACAGCAAAAAATAAAATTTAATTGAAATCTATGTCAAGTAATCATTCCAAGTTTAAATAATACCTTGTTACATGCTGTTTTCAATATATTTAGAAAATACATGTATGTGTATGTGATGATTGCAGTGCATGCTCTGTTTGTCCATATCTTTGAATTTGTTTTCAGTAAAATAAATGTATACATTAAGGTATTAATTGAAGGTTGCTTTTGTCTACACTTACAAGTAACAAGTTTCTTAAAAGGGTTATTTTGTAAAATTGCAAGGAAATTAATACACGAACAATTAAATTTAATATTTTTATTCATTAAATTTTGTTCTTACCAGGACCTAATATGCTCAAATAAGTATTTCTGAAAACTGATGAGTTTTGTAAATAAAGCTGCAGTGAACATTTAACAGTTTAAAATATGACACTTGGAAATTGAAAGGTTGTTAATTTAGTAGGAATGATAAGACCAGTTTAGTAATCAACTAAAATTAAAATCTTTCACAAATACATGTAGTTTATTTTAAAATTGTTTACATTTATAATCTTTTAATTTTTTTCTGTATTTTGATTTTAAAAAGGAGAAAAAATTGTTATATTTAAATTTATTTATTATTTCATGGATATCAAGGAGATATATCTATCACTGTAACATTGTTTCTTTTTCCCTGTTCTTGACAAATATTTATGACAGTGTTATGCCATTTTGCAGAATTTGCCTTTTCTCTGAAATCAGAAGTACTCTGTAAACTCATTAAAGTATGAATTGATGTCACTTAGAATTCATCTTTATTTTGTTCTGTCTGATATTTCCAGTGTTTTCAATAAGATTTTGAATAGAAGGAAAAATGGATGGAATAGCAGGAAACTAGTTTTCGGCGAGGGGTCTGGGGGCCGCCTTAGGCCCCCAGCGGGTCCAGGGCAGAGCCCTGGTAGGGGGCCCAGGGGGGCAAAGCCCCCCGGCCGAAAACGAAATTCAGCATTTTTGACTCACTTTTCTTACCTCTCAGGCCATTAAAAAAGTACTTTCCTGTTACTATCAATTAGCAAATTTTACCTAGAAAAAGTCAATTAGAAAATACTTTTTACCTTTTCACATATTTGTTTGACAGATTTATGACAGATTGAATTGGTTTTTTTTTAAAAAATTACTTGTCTATAAAAACATATAGACATCTTAAGTATGAAATTATAGTATAGATGGGTAAAATGTTACACTGAAAATTCTACATATTTATTCCCTTTCACATACATTGGTCAGGACTTTAATTCATATTTCAAAAAAATATTCAGTTAAAAATTTAAGATTTTTTAAACACTTGGTGATGTACAGTACCCCCTAAATATTGAAATTTTCTGCAATCTTAGACTTTTCATAAAATAATCTTTAAACTGATTTATTTTTTGTTTTGACATTTTGTACAGATTAGCAGAAAAAAAATTAAGAAAATGGAATTTGATACAAAATTCTAGTACATTAAAACCTCCCCAAATGTGAAAACGATGTTGTCTCTGTATTTCAAGAGATCTTACACGAATAAATGAGAATAAATTTTTGTATTTTCAGTTTGAGGAAATTCTTTAAGAATTTCTAGGTCTTAGTCACGTCTTAGCTAAACATTTGATATTTTCATTTTGAGGAAATTCTGTAAGAATTCATACATTTATTAGTAAGGTCTTAAAATTATATTGGTCTAGATATAGACATTTGGCAAATGTCTATATCTAGCAAATGATTTGCTGTCGTTTACGGGGAACCCCTCACTTATTGAGGCTGTCGCACAATCAATTTTAAATCGAAAATTATTAAACACAAACAAATCTTTTCGGAAGTAACCACGCTTTATGTCTCTTAATGTACATATATGTCATCTCAAGTGCATGTGTTGTTTCTCCACGACTTCGCTCAAATATTCGTTGTCTGCGACGCCATTAGATGACACTATGGATCTAATCAAACTTCCTTGAAAAAAGAGCGCACTCAAGGGAAGGTACTCTAGATCATGGAAATAGTTGCGATAAAATCTATGGATTTCACGTATCAGCCCCGGCAAAATCCTAATGACGGAAATTTCATAGCCGGCAAAATTTCGCGTACAGGCGGTTAATTTTGCCGGTTGCCGGCTCTTATTGAAAACACTGATTTCAATTTAGATTCTCAGACTACCTAATCCAATGATTGAGCTAATGTCCATGAAGTGTAGAAATAGGCCATCTTTAAGATATGTTTGGTTGTCGGCCTCTCCAGACCGACTGACTAAAATGACCAGACTGAAATTTTTTTTTCAATGCAGCGCCGTATTTTTTCTTTTTATTCCTCTTATTCCCCGTAAAGAAATGTTGTTGAAGATTTTCTCACCTACCGACCCAATAATTTTACCCAGAGTCAAGAGAGGGCAAACAAACATTACTTTCAAGATAGCATTTCTACTCTTCGAAGTAAAGAAATCATTTAATTATAAAAACAGCAGCTTCGTGGATGCAATGCTTACAACATTTCACTCAAAAGATGGCATACATGTATAATGATAGTCACGAGACATAACTGAATAGAGATATTTTGCTACGAAGATGTCTAGAAATTACTACATGTTGGAATAACTAAATCAGCATGAGGTCAAATTCAGAGGCTTTTAATTGGGTTAGTTGCAACATGTTCTGAAGTATGTTTATAAACATATACATGTACTTCTAAAGGTGTTGCAGTATAATTCATGGACAATTTCATCAGAATATTCAGATGTAAAGATTGCCATAAATACTAGATTTCTTCCATGGAATAAATTTTTAGACCATCTTGTAGCACAGGAGGAGTTTTATTTTGAATATTTTTGGCCAAGTTTTGCTTAAAAACAATATCAAAAATACATTTAGTCTTTAACATTCACCATGACAAGGTGATATCAATGTTGTCTTTATAAGTGTAGAAAAAGCCTGATTTTTGTGTTCCGAACCCATAATATAGCCCCTGTTTCCATGGAAATAATATTGGGGACATACATATTTTTTTGGTTCAAATTATTTAAAATGATCAAATTAATAACTTCATGGAATTTGATGGAATCGGTAGATATGTAAAACGTTGATTTTTATATTTTTGTTGCCATGGCAACGGTTTCACTTTATCAAGGAATATTGAAAAATCTTCTTTTTTACCCAAATTTTCACATTTTTGATAACGGAAAATTAATAGTTTAAATAATAGAAGCATGAATTATACTAATTCAGGTCATTTTAATTATAAAAGTTTGATAATTAATAAAATAAATCAATTTTTTCAATGAAAATAATATTCGAGGTGAAATATGAAATACGTTAAATTTGGCGTCTTTTACTAAAAAAATGGGACGGGCAATATCTTTGAAAATCATATTAAATGATGAAGCTAATCTCCCTGAATAAATTGATATATGGCATGTGTGCATATTAAAAAAAATAAAAGTTGGAGGGAGACGCAAACCTTACCTTAAGTGATCTTTTCTGATCAAAATTTGTCCGTTGTCTGTCGTTGTCGTTGGCGTTGTTGTTGTCGTCATAAACTTTTCACATTTTCATCTTCTTCTAAAGAACTATTTGGCCGATTTTTACAAAACGTGTACAATACAGAGTATTTTTGAGTGAAGGGGATTCAAGTTTGTTCAAATGAAAGGCAACACACCCTTCCAAGAAAAGATAATAACAATTAGTGAAAAATTAATGGCATCATTTAAAAAATTTCTTCTCAAGAATCATTGGGCCAGGAAAGATGAAACTCATGTAAAATCATCCTCAGGTAGTGTAGATGCAATGTTGTTCAAGACATTACCCCCGGGGGAATTAAGGGTGGGGTCGTAATGGCCGATCAAAGTTTTACATAGGTATATATAGGAAAAATCTTTAAATGTTTTTTCTCAAGAACCATTGGGACAGGAAAGATGAAACTCATGTTGAATCATATTCTATGAATCCAAATTCATAGAAAGACCGATGTAAATTTGAACCATCATCCGTAGATTCCTTTGTGATTCATATAAAAAATAACCAAAAGATTAGTTCAAGATATAAAATGATATAAATGTTTTTTCTTTATTTATTGTCCCCTTCGATTGATTGATTAATTGTATATTGTTTAACGTCCCTCTCGAGAATTTTTCTCTTATATAGCGACGCCACCACTTGCCGGTGGAGAGCTGCAAATTTTGTCCTATACTCGGCACTCAGGACCATTGAGCAGTGTGGGATCTTTTTCGTGCCAGTACCTACTACGACATGGGACCTCGGTATGTACGGTATGTACGGTCTCATCCGAAGGACTGGTCTCCCCTTCGAGAATGTTTAGCTCATATGGAGACGCCTACACTTGCAAAGAGGGTGTTGCAGAAACTCGCGATTATTCCCTATATATCGAGAATGACATTTAGAGTGTTTTCGATTAAGACAACCCGTGTCGCAACAGTGTTAAATATGCGCATGCTCACTGATTCAACTCTAGTGACTTAAATAAAACATCTCGTGTTGCGTAGTGTTTATTTAAATATGGCCGGGAAAACAGTAAATTCCCTATTTATCTGGTTTGAACAGGACGAACAATTAATTAATGAACAATTTCCAATGATCAAATAAAGAATACAAACCACAAGGTTGAAATTAATTGTTCAATAAAATGTAATTTTTATAGATACAACAGGTAAATTGTAATTATTTATCCTTGCAGTATTATTTAAGAAGTCAATACCTACTCTTTATACAAAACAAAAAAGTAGAATAAGAATGTTTTCACATACATACTGTGAGTAGTATTAAATATGATAGTGACGTACCATCGTTTTTCAAAAAGAGGGGGGAGGGCAAGCCAGAGAGAGAAAAAAAAAACTTATCTGAGAAAAACTTTCCAATAAAAAAGAACATTGCCCATGCTCGAAATTCTTAGCTGGAGGAGGGGGATATAGGTCCCACTTCTTTCAGCACCAAATTTTATTCATACAATATGACTACACCCTTGCTTGGCTTTACTGTAACAAAAAGGGGGAGGAAGCTACCTGTCTTTCAATGAAGATTTTTAATAGTAAAAAGTTATGTTTGGAAAAAAAAATGTGGGGGAACACTTCCCCCTGTTGCTACGTGTCTGTATTTACCCCCCCCCCCCCTGTAATATTTTGCATGGGCCATGGGTGTACTAATTGGTCAGAAAAGTGCCGTAGCTGACATTTTCCATTTATATAAGTCATAAGATGTGAGAGACATACTCGTACTTGTATAATTTTTTACAGATCTATACACCAAAAAATTGTGATGCCGGTTGGAAAGAAACCTTGACCTATTGGGTTTTTTCATGGTCTTACATGGCTGTGGCTTTTATTTTTGAGCCTGTAAAAATAATGTTAATATTTTGTCTAAAATTATTTTTTGAAAAAAAAAACCGCATGAAATGGTTCAATAATTATTACGATTGTGATTAAAGGCTGTAAAGGTAATTGCTATATAGTTTTAACATTTTTAAGTTTATATTTTTTGTAAACAAGGAACCGGCTGGTTTTGGGGACGCGACCTCCATATTTTTAAGATTAATACATGTGCATGTAACTGAAATTGCTCTCACATTGGTTTCCGTAATTATCTTTAAACTGATTTATTGATAATTTTCTACATAATATAATTAACACTGCTGCGATTGTTAAATCTATAAAAATAATTTGAGTGAATTATCATGCATCTATTAGACATTTTTATAATCAAGGGGCCCGTTTCACAAAAGAACTTAGACCAAAATGCGATTTTTTTTCTTCTTGAAAAGAATTTAGAATGATATTTTTAGAGTAACAATTTCAAAAACAATTAATTTTCAAAAATTTTATAATCAATTTAAGTTTTTGGTTTTAGTGGTAAGGTCTTCCGTAACCCAGAGGTTTGGGCAACAATTATACAGTGTAAAAAAGATCGAGCTGGAAAAACTTCTTTTTCTTAACAAATAGAACTGACAATGATAACACAATGATAGATAATGAGGCTGACCTAAAACTAAAAAAGGGAAAAAATGTCAAAATGATTTTGCAGACTTTTTTTCCATTGACGTTGTAAATTTCTATTACAAACACTGACAAATTGCAGAAACGTTTTTCGCATTTACAATGCGTCTTCACTTCCTAAATATAGATATAGCTACGTAAAGGACTATGTTTACGGCGGGTATTTCCTGCTTGATACAGCAAAGCACTTTCGTCATTTTGCATGAAAGAGTTTGGAACAACAAAAAGCACAATGGCTAAAGCAGCATTTCGAAAGATATGCTGTAGACATCGTGGGAAAATATTTTTCATGAAATAAAACTGCGTCCCATAACCACACTGTTGATGCTACATCCAAGACATTTTATTTGTATCAAATCAAATCTTGGCTCCTAACTAAGAGACCAAAATTGCAATAACTACAGTATGTAAAAAAATAAATTGTTTAAAAAATACAGTAACTTTATTTTCCAAGACAAAACTAAATAAAGCATTAGTTTTAAGTCACAGCTTATCAAAGGAAACAATTTAATCCTGCATTTCTAATATATAGTTATTACTCAATTAACTTCTTGACAATCTCTCCCCCCTTCTCCCTCTCTATTTCAATATATATATAATTTCATTGCACTACCATTACATATGGTGAAAATATGCAAAAATGATCCATTCCAGGATTGGAACCCATTCTCTCGTAAAAGTACTAGTTGGAAGCCCATCAGCATATCCATTAGACCATTTCGGACACGATGGTTTTGCAGTGTTATTTAAAGTACACATTTTGCATTTGGTTTGGAGAATAATTTTTATTCAATTTTTGCGTTTTTCAAAAATGTGCCTCTTTGAAACAAAAATCGGAAATGGCAGTTTTGAAGAAAATTCTTGCCTCTTTGTGTATATATCAAAATTATTTTGTTTCAAGGAAACACTTTTTAAGAACAATGGGGATTCTCTATTTAAAAAACGGAAAATCTTATGTATTTTGCCGTAAGACTAATTTTCACATCCTCATTTAATTGCAAATTGGAAGTCAAAACACACCTTCCAAATATTGTTTCTCGTTGTGCTTTATTATACCCCCCGCTTGAAAAGTGGGGGTATATAGTAATCGGTATTTCCGTCCGTCCGTCCGTCTGTCTGTCCGTCTGTTACGCTTTGGGGTACCCATCTCTTATCCGCAACTCCTCTCATACCACTGAATGAAATTTGATGAAACTTTCACAGAATCTTTATTACATATTTCCATTGTGCACCTCCTATTTTACTTTTTGATCCGACAGATATTTTGGGTTTCCCGGCCACAGGAAAAGATGGACTTTTTCACCAGTTATAACCATATGGGAGGCGGGGGGTATCATTTAGTGAGCTCATCGCTCACAGTACCTCTAGTATATTGTTGCATTTGAAAAAAATTGATATGAGTTTCTGCAACATGAAAATTCTTTTTTTAATCTGCTACACATTTAGGGAAAATAACAGAAGAACTGCAACACCCTCTTTATACCTTAACTTTGCAGGTAATAAAAAGATTTTTTTCTTTCTTGCATTTTCCTTCTATCTTTTTGAAATAGATTTATTGGCAGTTGAAAATATGAAAATGTGAAAATAAAATTCATTGTTTGTATATATTATCGGACTCTGTACAGATTTAAAAAAAAAGTACATAACATCCATGAAATCTTTAAAAAGTACACTTAGAATAGTAACAATGTAACTTACTTTTCAATAATCATTGGTCTTTGTACAAATACATTTTCGCCATATTTTGTAAAAATTAGAACCATCCTATACAAACCGTAAACACCTGATGCTCCCAGCTTCATAAAAATTTTATTGGACACAAAATCTTATCAAAAATAAAATACACTGTACATGATTTCCTTGAATTGTCTATCATTCTTATATTTCGACATCTGATATCATTTTCCGCTTTTTTAAAGAAAAAATAATTTGTATAGGACGACAATAATGTAATTTGATTCAATTGAAGCTTATAAATAGTTCTTCCATCTCAAATTTGAACAACAGATGTTTACTAATGTAATTTTTTTCTGTCATTGAAATAGCTATATACAATTTGCAACAACAACAACAAAAAAATCCGACATCAAAGTTGCAGCTCAAATTGCTTCAACATAACAAAATAGGAGCGGGGCAAACATGGACTTGGAAAACATCAGAGGTGGGATCAGTTGCCGTGGAGCAGTGAGCATCCCCTGCCAACCGGTCACATCCGCTATGTGCTTCTTGTCACAATTTTCCTGTTTATGAAAATTCATCTTTTAAATTAGTAGACTAGTCCTTTGTTAAGATGCATGGAAAGGAGAATTTGTTTATAATAATCACCGTTCTATCGGTGGGACGCTGGTTTGCTTTTGTCATCAATTTCGGTGCACAATTTTAACGATTCAAGCAATTCTTTTGTGAACAATGGCGTCATTTACGTCACAAAGGAGTTATTATTGCTGTGATTTTATGTAGAAATGATGGCTCGTTAACATATCAAAAAGTACACCATTGCCTGCTTGGATGTCCAATTAATAGTCGCCGCAGCTTTATTTGTTTTTATCTGAAAGTTTTACATAACACATATATAATTGGAAAAGTAATCTGAAATGAAATTATTGTAATGAAGGAGGAAATTTGAAATTAAGGAAATTACGACTTTTGAGAACACGCTCGTAAGGCCTCAATATTTATTATGATATACCGTGTATTGCATTACTTATTGAACGACCCACGTATATGTAACAAACATTCTGTGAAAGTCTAATTCAATTTCACTCAGTGATAAGAGAGGAGTTGCCGATAAGAGATGGCTACCTTAAAGCGTAACGGACTGTCGGATGAACAGACAGACGAACGCACGGACATCTCCTACCACTTTTCAAGTGGGGGGGGGTATACTAAAGAATCTGTGAAAGTTTCATGAAATTTTATTCAGTTGTACATGAGGAGTTGCGGATAAGAGATTGGTACACTTCAGTATTATAGAAAGAATGGCAGTGTACATGATTTGCTTTTGGTAACCCAGAATATGTGTCGGATCAAAAAGTAAAATAGGAGGTGCACAATGGCACTATGTAACAAAGTTTCTTTGAAAGTTTCATTAAATTTCATTCAATGGTATAATAATAGGAGTTTCGGATAAGAGATGGGAACCCACGGATAGACATCCCGATTATTATATACCCTCCTGCTTTTCAAGTTAAAAAATAATTAATTTGAATAAAAAAATTCATTTAGAAGCAAAGGTTCACAAAAAAGAGAAAATAAAAAGAAAAACAAAGCCAATAGAATATAAAAAAGCCCACATCTAGATTGCAATAGCATTCCAAGAGAAACAATCAACCTAAAAGCAACATAACCAACAACAAAGACAACCAACCCAACGACGCTGAAAACAATAGTTGTTAGTTAAAATCATGTTGTAATATCGAAATATTCTGTTCTCATTTAGATAAATTCTATTATCCACAGTTTACAATTGCATAAAATTTCAAAGGAAATTGAGATGAATAAATTCATTAGATGTAAATATCTTTTGGTGTTATCACTTGAATTTTAAACGTCTTATCAATTCCTTTATTCAACTTATGTAGAATGTTTATTATTAAATTGACAATGTTTTTCGTAAAAGGACAAAATCATGAATCAATTGGATATTATATCCTTAAGTTTTCACTCCAACCTGTCTTTCATAGATATCAGTGTGTAATACACTGTGTAGGCATTTCATGCTACCTTTTGCATGAATTTACGAAAAGGGATTTTTATTAATAAATATGCCATCGATGAGATATTTTTCTCAAAAAATGTTCAGAATAGTCGACTAACGTTCGAATAATGCATTCGAATGTTCGACTATGGAAAATAATATTTTTGACATCCCTACAAAAAAAGAGAAAATGAAAATAAATATAATGCTAATAGAATATAAAAAAGCCCAAATATAGATTGCAACAGCATTCCAAGAGAAACAATCAACCTAAAAGCACGCTCAAAACAATAGTTCTTAGTAAAAATCACTTTGCAATATCGAAATATTCGGTTATCATTCGGTAAATTCTATTATCCACAGTTTACAATTGCACAAAATTTCAAAGGAAATTGAGATGAATAAATTCATTAGATGTAAATATCTTTTGGTATAATCACTTAAATTTTTAAACGTCTTATGATTTCCTTTATTCAACTTATGTAGAATGTTTATTATTAAATTGACATTGTTTTTTCGTAAAAAGGACAAAATCATGAATCAACTGGATATTATATCCTTAAGTTTTCACTCCAACCTGTCTTTCACAGACTTTTTCTCGACACTCACGGCCATTGCACATTGAGGGATCTTTATTTTATCAACGCCTGACGTGACACTGGAGCCTCTGTTCTTGAGGGTTTATCCAGAAGTCTTACAACTACCACTTCAAAATGCCGAGCACTTGTCAAACAAACACCTGCTACCTATTTTTCTAACCCGCTTGAAAAGTGGGATGGGTAAATAGTGATCAGGATGTCTGTACGTCCGTCTGTCTGTCCTTCCGTCCGTCTTTTACGCTCTGGGGTACCCATCTCTTATCCGCAACTCCTCTTATACCACTGAATGATATTTAAAGAGATTTTCACAAATTCTTTGTTACTTAATATCTTAATGCACCTTCTATTTTACTTTTTGATCTGACATTTATTTCGGGTTTCCAAGAGTAAAACATGGACTTTGCCATTACAATCGCATGAGGCGGGAATATCATAAACTGAGCTCAGTGCTCACAGTGCCTCTAGTTTAAAATCAACTTCAGTTGGCCTGCAGTTTGACCCAACGACCTTCGTTCATATAAACGACTGAGCTACCCTGAATGAGTGTATTCAATGATATTATGCTCATAATATGTTCATTGCATGGAACATAGAACTTGCAAAATATTGACTTTAAGTCCTTGTTTTCCTCATGAATGAGAAAGTATCCATGAGCCCGACCCTGTACCATATTATGTGATATTCTATGTTTCCCATATACCGATGGTATAGTCGAGTACGAGAGAAACTCTTAGCAAAAAGCGTTTCAAATATTTTGAAACCAGCGTGTTTAAGATAAAGGATCTTTGATGCCATAAAGTGCAGCTTCACTGCATACACATTGAAACAAAACTTTTTTGATATAACAGGATGAAATTTGCAATGAATTAACTGAAACGTGACTTACTGTCTACTGAAAATGGACTTAATGACAGAACATAGTGAGAGATTGAGAGAGATTAGCCCATCATATTTACATTTCTCATTGTTTTCTCCGTAATATCTCTTGGGAAAGTTTGGTAAGGTGATTTCTTGATTATTTAATTTGAATTTAAATTTCGCCAAGTGATAGATCATATGTATAAAATGCATGTTAATCTTGTGCAGCTGTTTTTGTGTCTGACGTCATTAGGCAAGTACTACTGAAATTGACACGTGAAGCTTCAAAAAATTTAAATCTAGTTGACATTTTAAAATCTTTTTTTTTTTTTAACAATTTTACTGAGGATATAAATTATAAATATAAGGAATCACTGTCTAGTTTGTTTTATATCCCTTGGACATCAACAAAACTTGGAAACATGGTATAATTTATGCATAGCGGGCATACCCGACAAACTAGATGTGATTTCTTAAAATAACATGAAACATGATAATTTTTAATGTAAGACCAGAAAAAGAGTATTTAAACACTGAATTGTCAACTGATCTTCATCTTATTCCCCGATCATGACAAGAAGCACACGGCGTTACAGGTCGTCAGGGGATGCTCACTCCTCCATGGCACATGATTCCATCACTGACGATTTAAAGGTTTGTGTGTGCTTATCGCCGCAAACCACGGCCAAAATGTACGATCCTCTCTCATTCTGGCCGTGGTTGAACGAGGAGAAAATTCTTAGTAGTTCATTAAAAAATTGACCAATGAGAGAGTAAAGCATGGTCGGATGATGAACTTGATCGCAACCTTTCAATGTCCAGTCACAGTATTCGTAATATTCTTGTATACTGTTGACGTCAGTTGTTAATTTCAAATGCGATGGAAACAAAACTTGCCACTGACTGAATATGACGTCACCATAGAGAGGTGTAAATATTCAAGATTACGACACTTTTTGTGATCAAGCAGCCACGGGTAGGAGAGAGCTATGTGCGCACTCCAGAACGTGGCTTAGGACGATGGTGTTTGCTCTGCTCCTGATTTGTATTGTTTAATGGATTTTTGAGCTTGAATACTGTTCATAATATCCATATCCCTTTTTTCATGTTTTAAAAAAATATATGTATTAGTATAGTTCACATATTGAGAAGCGTGGTATTCAACATTTTTTTAAAACTGCCATTTCATTTATTATCCACCATGAGGCAATACTTCCACTTCACTTAGTGTTATATATAGATTACTGTCCCATTTTTGTTTCATGTTTCCTGTATGGATCAAATATCAAATGTATTACAACATTTGAAATTTATTATTCTGTTTACTTTTTCTTCATCATCATTTGATTTCCCAAATATTTGATATTTCTATCACATTCATAAGTTCTATTGCTATTAATAAATAAGCGTTGACTGGTGAATGTGACTACACCAACAGTATATCAGGTTCCTTTGTAGTATATAAGGCCTTAAACTCAATAATCAATTTATCTGCAGTCTCAAAATCAGATGAATAATATGGATAAACGCTTGGTCTTGGTTGTAATGACCATACTCTTCCATGTGGCCCTGACGACCAGTAAGTTTACTTTATACGTTATATTCTCAATCTCTTGCCTTTGATCATAATTAAATATTTTTTTTCATAATAAAATTTGAGTTGCTATAACAATTCTATTAAAAGTCTGAAAAAGACTTTAAACGCAAATTAATATATTATTCCGTATAATTACCAATGGTTTTTCTGGCCATCAAATATATGCTATTTGTTTTTTTTCCAGAGATGCTAATAAAACTCTTCCGAGTTGACCTGTATTTTTTTTAACGTTTATTCATATATCCTATAAACGAATAAAATAGATTGAAATACATTGAAACATCAGCAGTATCAGTGAAAAACGGTCTTTAAAAAATATTTACAGGGTAATGAAATAAAGTAATTTTTTTCGCCTGTTACAGATCTTGGATATGATGAATTCGGAAAAGTAGTATACGATAATACAAGAGGAGGTCACGGGGGAGAATATGAAGGATTGAAAAGAGGATTAGGAGGATTCTGGGTATTAGGAGGAGGAGGATTAGGAGGAAGAAGTTTAGGAGAAGGACGAGGAGGAGCAGGAGGAGGAAGATTTGAAGGATACAGGGGAGGATTAGGAGTAGGAAGATAATATGGAGGATCAGGAAGATTTGGGAGATTCGGAGGACGACGGTACAAGGAGCACTAAAGACGAAACTTACATTCATTTATGTTAAATCAAATTGTACTTGATTCTTTGTTGTCAAACGCCGACATATCTATATTTCACCCACAATTAAGCGGGAAATTGTATTTGAAATATTTGTAATAAAATCTTGGATCTAACATCAGCTTTGTTTTGATATGAAATAAAATCATTATATCATGTACATAAATGGTTATATAATCTAATTCCAATACAGTTATCCACTACATGTATATAATATAATTATATGTACTCGTACCAAAGCGGGTTTTGACTTCTGGAAAGTACTTGAATTGCTACCTTTTGCGAAAGCTTTCAATGGATAGCTTTTCCTCTCGCCACTTTTCAATTAATTCAATTTCTGTACCTTGTCAAATAAATTTACTTATTTTTATAGAGGAAAATAAAACAAACATGATTTTTAACCCGTTTATTTGATAATGGCGATTGTTTGTCGTGGTGTACGTAAAAGCAGCAAGGGGTCACCAAGCGTAAAAGGCGATCCCAAATAACAACAAGCAGCAGCAGCAAACAACATGAAAGCAGAATATTAAATGTACTCATAATAAACATAATAATGATCGTTCCGGTATACCGCAAACGGTAAATAACCTTAAAATGATATTTCATGTATCTTAAATAAACTTAACAGTTAATATATATGTAGCTATCATTCGGGTTAGGCTGACCGCGAAAGTTACTAAAATTATTTTAGCAAGAAGTTAAAACAGTGCCTGAAATTTGTTGAAAACAGTACACATTGTGCACAACAACTGAATTTTTTTAAGCAAACAAAGCAGACCAATTCATGAATTTGTTGAAAGCAGCCAAATTTTCACAGTAAATGAGTTTGTTTTAAGCAGCAGCAGAAGCACAATGAATTATAGCATCAGTTGAATGGCTCGGCGCAAATTGAAACTTGAGATGCCATGAGAAAAGCCAATTAAATGGAGCGTCAGGCTGGACTCTTTGAGCGAGGTTAAACACATAATCAAAATTACAGTACACACAGTTAGGCCAATGGAATACCACAACGAGAAAATTCAAGTGAAGCGAATACTCCAGAATAAACCTGAAATGATAGAGAAAAACACAACAGCAGAGAAAAATCTTCTTAAAATTATTAAAGTCAGGATGTTAATTCTATCATTGCTCTACCTTATGGTGTGGGATGGGATTTTAGAAACCAATGTGATTAAAAGTATATTTTTTCAAAATTCTGTCTGCTACAAAATTCGTGTACCCCTCGTTTTAGAATCCAGGGCAACCCTTACAAAAATACTCTCGTAAACTATAGTTAACTACAGTACCAAACTAAAAACTTTGGAACTTTGATTTACTATAGTAAAAACTTTAGAACTTTGATTTACTATAGTAAAAACTTTGAACTTGGTTTACTATAGTTAAAACTTTGGAACTTTGATTTACTATAGTGAAAAATTTGGAACTTTGATTTACTATAGTGAAAACTTTGGAACTTTAATGAACTATAGTGAAAACTTTGGAACTATAGTAAAAATTTTGGACCTTTGATTTACTATAGTAAAAACTTGGGAACTTTCATTAAGTACTATAAAACCCTTGAAATTATGTTTTAATTTTATATGATTTTTCAAGATAAAGATACAGTCAAGCTTTAGAAAAGTTTTTAAAACACGACCCGTCCCAAAGAGGATAATGTAGAAGAAATGAATTTTACTGAAAGGTTGTCTCTTGCGCCGATAAATGAGCAAAGTTAATTTAAATCTATTCAATTTTAATGTTATACAGATGTAACATGTCTTATTTATGGAGACAAAAATACTATAAAATAGAATTTGCGTAATTTATAATCAAAATATTTGCTTCATCAACTTCAGTCAACATATTTTTTAATGTAAATATTGCATTTGTGTTAATAACTTCATATATTTTATTCAAAATGTACAACAAAATCAAGCCCCAACGAACCCCAGATCGACCCCCTTAAAACATTTAAATACTAGTAATCAAAATAACTTACTGGTAATAAACATACATAAGTTGTTAAAGCAATAAAAAAAATTAAAAGCCTTAACTTAAGTGAAAACTTTTGAACTTTGATTAACTATAGTGAAAACTTTGAAACTTTGATTTACTACAGTGAAAACTTTGAAACTTTGATTTACTATATTGATGACTTTGAAACTTTGATTTACAATAGTGAAAACGTTGGAACTTTAATTTACTACAGTGAAAACTTTGGAACTTTGATTTACTTTAGTGAAAACTTTGGAACTTTGATTTACTTTAGTGAAAACTTTGGAACTTTGATTTACTTTAGTGAAAACTTTGGAACTTTGATTTACTATAGCAAAAACTATGGTACATGTAAACTATAGTATTTTTTGTAAGGGAAAGAGGAGGAATTGAGGTCTTCCGATTCCGATCTAATTTATATTCTAACTAACCCAACTCAAATAGCAGCATCAGAATTTATTAATAAAGCAAATACCTATTGTCCACTTCTTAGCACAGAGTCAAGAAAGGATTTTGAGCTAAGTGTATGATAACGTTATATTTCCATTTTTATTTTTTTTTTTCTTTAACATAGTTTTTTGAAAGTTAGTTAATTTGATCTCTTGATAATTCTACTGGAATGTAAATGTCGACAAGCGACCCTTTCAGAATCTAAGGAGGCCCAATATGCATGTAAATCTCGAGTGGCTGTCTTTGTGTCTGACGTATGTGGGTGGTGACTATTGAAATTGATATGCAAATGCAAATGACATATTTCAAAATTGCTGAGCGTTTTAAGAAACGAAACTTACATTTAATTATTATGCTCGATCATATTGTACTTTACGGTGTGTTAAGTAACGCTGCCATAGCAATATTTTAGCAGCAAATTGTATTATTATTTGTAAACAAAGTATCTAACATTAGCTTTGTTTTAATATAAAATAAAAATCATTATATCATCATGTACATAAATGGATAAATGATCTAACTGCAATACAGTTATCTACTATATGAACCAAAACGGGTTTTGACTTCTGGAAAGTATTTGAATTGCTACTTTTTCAACGGATCGCAGAATTTATAAAATAGTTTTCCTCTTGCCACTTGGCAATTAATTTAATTCCTGTACCTAGTCATATAGATTTACTTAATTTTGAAACTTTATTAATAGAGTAAGTACCTATTGTCCACTTCTTACCAAAGGTTTTTTTAGCTTAGTGTATGATAGCGTTATTGTTTCCATTTCTATTTGTTTTCTCTGTCATAGTTCTTTGAAAGTTGTTTGGTTTGATTTCTTGATAATTCTACCGGAATGTAAAATTCGCCAAGCGACCCTGTCAGAAGATAAGAAGGCCTTATATCTAAATCTCGTGCGTCTGTGTTTGTGTCTGACGCTAAGAAGACCTAAGATGCATGTAAATCTCGTGCGTCTGTGTTTGTGTTAGACCTTAGTGGGCGGGGACAATTAAAATTGACATGGGAGGCCTCTGTAATTTCAATCTATTAGACATTATTTTTGATGTTCCAAATTTTTAAAATCCAAATTTTCAATTCCATTTCACAATCGAATGAAAATTTGAGGAATCACCGTCTAGTTAGTAGAGTATGCCAGGGTATCAACGATAATTGGAAACGTGGGATAATTTACCCCCCCTCCCCTCCTGTAATATTTTGCATGGGCCATGGGTGTACTAATTAGTCAGAAAAGTGCCGTAGCTGACATTTTCCATTTATATAGTATAAGTCATAAGATGTGAGAGACATATACTTGTATAATTTTTTACAGATCTATACACCAAAAAATTGTGATGCCGGTTGGAAAGAAACCTTGAGCTAATGTGTTTTTTTCATGGTCTTACATGGCTGTGGCTTTTAATTTTGAGCCTGTAAAAATAATGTTAATATTTTATCTAAAATTATTTTTTGAAAAAAAAAACCCGCATGAAATGGTTCAATGATTATTACGATTGTGATTAAAGGCTGTAAAGGTAATTTCTATATAGTTTTAACATTTTTAAGTGTATATTTTTTGTAAACAAGGAACCGGCTGGTTTTGGGGACGCGACCTCCATATTTGTAAGATTAATACATGTGCATGTAACTGAAATTGTTCTCACATTGGTTTCCGTAGTTATCTTTAAACTGATTTATTGATAATTTTCTACATAATATAATTAACACTGCTTCGATTGTTAAATCTATAAAAATAATTTGAGTGAATTATCATGCATCTCTTAGACATTTTTATAATCAAGGGGCCCGTTTCACAAAAGAACTTAGACCAAAATGCAATTTTTTTTCTTCTTGAAAAGAATTTAGAATGCTATTTTTAGAGTAACAATTTCAAAAACAATTAATTTTCAAAAATTTTATAATCAATTTAAGTTTTTGGTTTTAGTGGTAAGGTCTTCTGTAACCCAGGGGTTTGGGCAACAATTATACAGTGTAAAAAAGACCGAGCTGGAAAAACTTCTTTTTCTTAACAAATAGAACTGACAATAATAACACAATGATAGATAATGAGGCTGACCTAAAACTAAAAAAGGGAAAAAATGTCAAAATGATTTTGCAGACTTTTTTCACTGACGTTGTAAATTTCTATTACAAACACTGACAAAATGCAGAAACATTTTTCGCATTTACAATAGGTCTCCACTTCCCGCCATTTTTTCACCTGTTTCTCCAGGTAAACTCAGGAGTATACTCGCGGTTGAACACCTGTGTCGAAGATGTCTTGTTTTATTTGCAACTCTAGTAACTCGTGTCGCTTAATCGAATATACCCGGGTTGATCACCCGTGTCGAAGATGTTTTGTTTTATTTACAACTCTCGTTACTCTTGTAACTCGTGTCGCGTAATCGAATATACCCCTTAGGGTATATTCGGGTATATTCGATTAAGCGACACGGGTTACACGAGTCACTAGAGTTGTAAATAAAACAACCTATCTTCGACACGGGTGATCAACCTGTGTTACACGAGTATACTCCTCAGTTTACCTGGAGTAACAGGTGAAAGAAATGGCGGGAAGTGAAGTCTCATTGTTAATGCGAAAACTGTTTCTGCATAAATTTGTCGGTGTTTGTATTAGAAATTTACAACGTCAATGAAAAAAGTCTTTTTTTTTAGTTTTTAGGTCAACCTCTTAAAATTACGGCTGTGTTATCATTGGCAGTTTTTAATTTTTAAAAAAAAAAAGAAACTTTATCTTTTTTTTTTTTAAATCTGCCTATAATTATTGCCCGAACCTCTGGGGCCCGTTTTACAAAAGAACTTACGACTAAAACCAAAAACTTATGTTGATTATAAATTTTTGAAAATTAACCTTTTTGGAAATTGTTACCATAGAAACATTCTAAATTCTTTTCAAGAAGAATAAAATCACAGAATCAATTTTGGTCTTAGGTGTAAGTTCTTTTTGTAAAACGGGCCCCTTGATTACAAAAATGTCTAATAGATGCATATTGATTCACTAAAATTATTTTGATAGATTTAACAATCGCAGCATAGATATCTCCTGTTAATTACCTTATGAAGTTAAATTATTATTATTAATAATTCAGTTTTAACATAATTGCAGGATCAAATGTGAGAACTATTTCACTTACATGCATGTATTACAATGTAATCTTATAAATATGGAGGTCGGGTCCCCAGAACCAACCGGCTCTTTCTTTTCAATAAATGTAATAAGTATATAGAAATTACATTTTCAGCCTTTAATTACAATCGTAATAATTATTGAACAATTTCATGTGTATTTTTTCAAAAAATAATTTAGTTGAAATATTGAACATTATTTTTACAGACTCAAAATTAAATCCACAGCCATGTAAGACCATGAAAAACACATACGCTCAAGTTTTCTTTTTCTTTTTTTTGTAAAAGTATATGTCTCTCACATCCTATGACTAACACTATATTAATGAAAAATGTCAGCTATGGTACTTTTCTGACCAATTATTATAACCCGTGCAAAATTTTACCGGGGGGAGGGGATACAGGCACATAGCAGCTGGTGGAAGCGCTCCCCACACTTTTTTTTCCAAACATCTCTTTCAAAGAAAAAATCTTCATTGAAAGACCACCGATTGCTTCCTCCCCCTTTTTATTACAGTAAAGCCAAGCAAGGCTGAAGTCGTATCGTATGAATAAAATTTGGTACTGGAGGAAGTGGAACCTACATCCTCTTCCTCCAACTAAATAGAAGTGTCTTATTTTTTCTCTGGCTTGCCCCCCCCCCCTTCAAAAACGATGGTACGTCACTATTATATTTAAAACTATTTCCATGTATGTATGTGGAGACATTCTTATTCTATTTTTTATTTTAATAAGCGGAGGTATTGACTTGTTAAATAATATTGCAAGGATAAATAATCTATAAAATACATGTTGTATCCACAGGCACCTGACGTTACATGTGTACTTATTTTCGTTTAATAGAAAAAGAATATACCCATACCTAATATGTATTTTTTTATTAAAAGAAAAATAAGTAACGACAGGTTCCTGTGGTTGTATCTGTAAAAAATAAATTTTGTTGAACAATTAATTTCAGCTTTGATGTCTTGTATTAAATTATCTGCTATTCTTTATTTGATAATTGGATATTGTTTGTTAATCAATTGTTTGTCCTCTTCAAACCGGATATACAGGGAATATACTGTGTTCCCCGCCATATTTATACAAACACTAAACAACACGAGATGTTTTAGATCACTAGAGTTCAATCAATGAGCATGCGCATATTTAACACTAGTTTCTTCATAAATTTGTCAGTGTTTGTATTAGAAATTTACAACGTCAATGAAAAAAGAAGTTTATCCAGATTTTTTTTTAAAATAATTGTTGCCCGAACCCCTGGGACCTGTTTTACAATAGAACTTACGACTAATACCAAAAACTTATGTTGATTACAATTTTTTGAAAATTAACTGTTTTGGAAATTGTTACCATAGCAACATTCTAAATTCTTTTCAAGAAGAATAAAATCTCAGAATTAATTTTGGTCTTTGTAAGTTCTTTTGTAAAACGGGCCCCTTGATTACAAAAATGTCTAATAGATGCATATTGATTCACTAATGAAAATTATTTTTATAGATTTAACAATCGCAGCATAGATATGTCGTGTAAATTACCTTATGAAGTTAAATTATTATTGTTAATTCAGTTTTAAGATAATTACAGGATCAAATGTGAGAGCAATTACGATTACATGCATATATTACAATGTAATCTTATAAATATGGAGGTCGGGTCCTCAGAACCAACCGATTCTTTGTTTACAAGAAATGTTATAAGTATATAGAAATTACCTTTTCAGCCTTTAATTACAATCGTAATGATTATTGAACAATTTCATGCATATTTTTAAAAAAAAAAATTTTTTTAGCTGAAATATTGAACATTATTTTTACAGAATCAAAATTAAAATCCACAGCCATGTAAGACCATGAAATAAACACATAAGCTCAAGTTTTCTTTCCAACTGGCGTCACATTTTTTGGTAAAAGTATATGTCTCTCACATCCTATGACTAACACTATATTAATGAAAAATGTCAGCTATGGTACTTTTCTGACCAATTATTATACCCCATGCAAAATGTTACGGGGGAGAGAACACAGGCACGTAGCAGCTGATGGAAGCGCTCCCCACACTTTTTTTTCCAAATATCTCTTTACTTTTAAAAAATCTTCATTGAAAGACCACCGATAGCTTCCTCCCCCTTTTTGTTACAGTAAAGCCAAGCAAGGGTGAAGTCATCTTGAATGAATAAAATTTGGTGCTGAAGGAAGTGGGACCTTCATCCCCCTCCTCTAACTAAATAGGAGTTTCGTTTTTTTTCTCTGGCTTGCCCCCCCCCCCCTTCAAAAACGATGGTACGTCACAATAATATTTAATGCTATTGACATGTATGTATGTGAAGACATTCTTATTCTACTTTTTTAAATCTTAATAAGAGGAGGTATTGACTTGTTAAAAATATTGCAAGGATAAGTAATCTATAAAATGCATGTTGTAAAAAATAAATTTTGCTGAACAATAAATTTCAGCTTTGAGGTCTTGTATTTAATTATCTGCTATTCTTTATTTAATGATTGGATATTGTTTGTTAATCAATTGTTTGTCCTGTTCAAACCAGATATACAGGGAATATACTGTTTTCCCCGCCATATTTATTCAAACACTAAACAACGTCCCCAGAGGAAACCGGTCGACACAATGGAGGTTTATTTTTTTTGTGTAGTACGTCATCAAAAAGTGGTGTAATGAGCCTCCTTAATCCAGCATTTCTAATACTGTGGTTTCATCAATATTCGTTGAGCACCAATTTTCGAGGATTTCGTTGTTGAGCAGATCCACGAATTCAAATGTTCATCGAATTAAGAAATATGATATATATTTGTATAGGCAATGCTTTTGTCCACGAAATGACGTGTCCTCGAAAACGTCTGTTTTAAAATCCACGAAAATTGATGCCAACGAAAATTAATGAAACCACAGTATACTGTAAACCAACATTTATTCGCGTGCGAGAAATTTTCGCGAGGTTCGCGAGAGTCTCGTCATCGCGAATATTTCTCGCCGTGAACGGGTCCTTAAAGTCTCTTTTGCTATTAAAACAGTTTCAAAAAGGCTTGATCGCGAAAAATAATCGCCGCGAACTAGTTTACTCCCGGTTAATCGCGAAATAAAGTCGTCGCGAATAAAAGTTGGTTTACAGTATAGTTATTACTCAATTAACTTCTTGACAATCTCCCCCCTCCCCTTCTCCCTCTCTCTTTCAAAATATATATAATTTCATTGCACTACTATTACATATGGTGAAAATATGCAAAAATTATCCATTCCAGGATTCGAACCCATTCTCTGGTAAAAGTACTAGTTGGAAGTCCATCAGCATATCCATTAGACCATTTCGGACACGATGGTTTTGCAGTGTTATTTAAAGTACACATTTTGCATTTGGTTTGGGGAATAATTTTTATTCAATTTTTGCGTTTTTCAAAAATGTGCCTCTTTGAAACAAAAATCGGAAATGGCAGTTTTGAAGAAAATTCCTGCCTCTTTGTGTATATATCAAAATTATTTTGTTTCAAGAAGGCACTTTTTAAGAACAATGTGGATTCTCTATTTAAAAAAACGGAAAATCATATATTTTGCCGTAAGACTAATTTTCACATCATTTAATTGCAAATTGGAAGTCAATACACACCTTCCAAATATTGTTTCTCGTTGTGCTTTATATATTGTTGCATTTGAAAAAAATTAATATGAGTTTCTGCAACATGAAAATTCTTTTTTTAATCTGCTACACATTTAGGGAAAATAACAAAAGAACAGCAACACCTTCTTTATACCTTAACTTTGCAGATAATAAAAAGATTTTTTTCTTTCTTGCATTTTCCTTCTATCTTTTTGAAATAGATTTATTGGCAGTTGAAAATATGAAAATGTGAAAATAAAATTCATTGTTTGTACATGTATATATTATCGGACTCTCTACAGATTTAAAAAAGTACGTAACACCCATGGAATCTTTAAAAAGTACACTTTAAACAATAACAATGTAACTAAATTTTCAATAATCATTGGTCTTTGTAAAAATATATTTTCGCCATATTTTGTAAAAATTAGAACTATCCTATACAAACCGCAGGCACCTGACGCTCCCAGCTTCATAAAATTTTTATTAGACGCAAAAACTTATCAAAAATAAAATGCATGATTTCCTAGTCTATTATTCTTATATTTCGATATCTGATATAATTTTCCGCTTTTTTAAAGAAAAAATAATTTGTACCGGACGACAATAATGTAATTTGATTCAATCGAAGCTTATAGATAGTTCTTCCATCTCAAATTTGAACAACAGATGTTTATTAATGTAATTTTTTTCTGTCATTGAAATAACTATTTACAATTTGCAACAATAAAAAAAATCCGACATCAAAGTTGCAGCTCATATTGCTTTAACATAAGAAAATAGGAGCGGAGCAAACATGGACTTCGAAAACATCAGAGGTGGGATCAGTTGCCGTGGAGTGAGCATCCCCTGCCATCACAGCCGCTATGTGCTTTTTGTCACAATTTTCCTGTTTATGAAAATTCATCTTTTAATTGAATAGTCCTTGTCCCTTTAGATGCATGGAAAGGAGAATTTGTATAATTATAATAATCACCGTTCTATCGGTGAGACGCTGGTTTGCTTTTGTCATTAATTTCGGTACACAGTTTTAACGATTCAAGCAAATCTTTTGTGAACAATGGCGTCATTTACGTCACACAGGAGTTATTATTGCTGTGATTTTATGTAGAAGTGTGAAATGGATGGCTCGTTAACATAGCAGAAAGTACACCATTGCCTGCTTGTATGTCCAATTAATAGTCGACGCAGCTTTATTTGTTTTTATCTGAAAGTTTTACATAACAGATATATAATTGGAAAAGTAATCTGAAATGAAATTATTGTAATGAAGGAGGAAATGTGAAATTAAGGAAATTATGGCTTTTGAAAACACGCTCGTAAGGCCTCAATATTTATTATGATATACCGTGTATTGCATTACTTATTGAACGACCCGCATTACTTATTGAACGACCCACGTATATGTAACAAACATTCTGTGAAAGTCTAATTCAATTTCACTCATTGGTAAAAGAGGAGTTGTCGATAAGAGATGGTAAATGACATACATGTATATGTTTAATTTGCCAATCTTAAATTTCTTGAATTTCAAAGTGTTCAGCAATAGCTAAAACCTTTATAGTTACTCTTCGTTACCATTACAACGTTGACAAAAGGTAAAAAAAATGTTTTTCTTTCGTTCTTGATTAACATTTAACTTGCATCAGGTATCAAATGAAACGATTCTCAGAAAAATTCAGTGTTTAAAATATGTTCCATTTGAACACAGGATCTCAAATTTTCAAACCTTTTCGGCTATTAACGATGGCAACGACACACACACACCCTCACACACACACACACACCCTCTCTCACACACCCTCACAAACACACTCACACACACAGACACACACTCACGGACCCTCTCTCACACACACACACCCTCACACACACACACACACACACACAAATTTTCTGATACACGTTTCTGGAGTCAAGATCCATATAAATTATCGACCTTTCGTTGCAAAAAATTAGAAGTGGTTTAAAAGAATATTTCTTCAAAAGCAATTTTTTAATGTGAGACAACATATTTAAGCATTTCGTTTACAATTTCTTTCTTTTTTTCTTTCATCAAGTGTCTTGATTGCATTTTATACAGGTTAGGAAACACTTCAATTCCTCAACCCTGCGAGCCGCTGGGGTCAGGGTGAGCAGGAAAAGTCCTCCTATCTCTTTATCTACAATTTCACTGAAAAAAAAATAATTAAGATATACATGTACCTCCTATAAGATGATTTTAGCTTATAAAGGGTTGTGTTAAAAAATCTTTTTAATAGCATTCCTTTATCAATAAATCAAACTTAATGTTTCAGTTCTTGATTTATCATCATTTTGATTTCTGAATCATTGCTATCAACTCCCTTTTGATTCAGCATTTTTATCGCTCTAAATCAAGCAAAAACTTTTATTCATTTGGTAAATTCAGATTCCTTTATTGTACAGTGTATATATCTGTGATTTATCTAATTTCAGAATTTCTTCAAAAGATTTTTTTACTTAAAATAATTGTTTTTATACTTTTAAAAATAAATTTGCTTGAAATTAAAACTTTATTTATGCAACAAAATATATTTATTGCGCCCTTCTCAACACTGAGTGGACTAAGGTTTTTTTTGACATACATATTGTTGAAGAATTACATTATTAAATTAAAAAAACATAGGGAATCCTCAACATGTTCTTCTTAGTCATAGCTTTGGAGAAAAAGTAAAACATGATACAGACAAAATAGAACAATCATTTTCATGTACGTGTATCTCCCTTTTACAATTTTACGTTTGTTGTCATTGTATGTACAGCAACAAAGTTTTTGTTATATTAAAAGTTTATATTGGCCGATGGATGAAAGTTTAAATAAACTGGGTAATTAATCGCTATCTGAAATACACTGAGTTATTAAAACTCTTCACGGCTCCAAGAAGTGCAGAAGCTAGAGGATTGTATGCAAGGGTGACAAATGTGTATACATCTAAGACTTTTGATCATTCGTCATGGAAAATATATTCGAATTTTAACTTTATTCTAATCTGTTTGTTTAATCTAACACTGGAAAATGGCTAGAAAGAAAAAAGACTGGGTACCCAAGCAAGGGAAATGGGACAGAAAATCTTTGAGTAACGCTGTTCAGTGTGTTAAAACGGGGAAAATGACCAAGTTTAAAGCTTCTAAAGTATTTGGCATTCCAAGAACAACCCTGTCGAGGAGACTTTTAACAATGGATTTGGAGTCTCCAGCATCAAAACCAACCATTCTGTCTAAAGAGGAAGAAAACTCTCTTGTTGGTCACATTTTGGAAATGGAGGAACGCGGGTTTGGTTTGACAATATCAGATGTGTGTAAGCTTGCATATTCAGTAATTGCACAGTCCGGAAGAAAAAATCCATTTAATCAAGAAAAGAAAATGGCAGGATATGACTGGTGGCAGGGATTTCGAGATCGGCACCCATGCTTATCTCTCCGTAAGCCTGAAGGTTTGAGTGCTGCTCGTAGTACTATGCTAAATCCAAATGTATTTTCAGACCACTTTACTAAGTTAGGGAATCTGATGGATAAACTCAATATAAAGTCAAAGCCCCAGCAAATATTTAATGCAGATGAAACAGGATTCAGTACAGTTCATCAGACATCAAAAATTGTGGGGAGGAAGGGGAAGAAAGCCATTCATGCCAAAACAAGTGGTGAAAGGGGTGAAAACATCACAGTTTGTTTTGTGTTGTGTAAATGCTGAGGCCCATGTTTTGCCACCTATGGTGATTTTCAAAGGAAAAAGAATCAGTCAAGCTTTAATGAGCAGTGCCCCAAAGAACACACTGTTTGCATGCAGTGAAAGTTCATTTATTGATGGAGAACTCTTTGGAATGTGGTTCGAAAAGATTTTCTTGACCAACCTCTCACCTCAAAGACCAGTGTTACTGATAGTGGATGGCCATGCCTCTCATATCACACTTAATCTTTTAGAAGCAGCGAAGGCCAATGATGTTGAAATATTCTGCTTACCGCCTCACACAACACATTGGACACAACCACTGGACCGAAGTGTTTTTGGGCCCTTAAAGAAGGCATACTACAAGCAATGCGAATTGTTTTTAAAATCAAATCCTGGCAGACAAATTTCCAGATATGACTTTTGCGGAATTTTCTCACATGCATATAATGAGAAAATGAACATGGTAAATATCTTTGGAGGTTTTAGAGCCACCGGAATTTTCCCCTTCAACCCCCTTGCTATTCCTGCAGAGGCATTTGGGCCATCAAAAACTTCTGTCTTAGCATCAGTGACCAGCACAACCAGTGAGGGAGAAGTTGCATCAGCTGAAAACACGTCAGTATCCACTGGTCAGCCAACCCAGGTTCCACAGAGCTCCTCTTCAGTCTCGGAAGATATTACAAGATCACTTCAACTTCCAACAGTTGTCAAAACACCTGCTGAAAGAAAAACTAAAAAAGTGTTTGGTGCAAGATGTATAACAGAGAATGAATTCATCAATGAAATCAAACAGAAGGAGGAAAAAAGAGAAAAGGATCAGACGGAAAAGGAAATCAGAAAAAAAGAGCGTGAAGAAAAGAAACAAAAGAAAGATCTGGAAAAATTGAGGAAACAGCTTAAGTCAAAGAAGACAAAATCAAAAGCCACTGCAAAGGAGAACACCCCTTCTCATACTGCTACCAGTGAAGTTACTGAAAACTGCTGCTCCTACTGTGGGGGGTACTTTTATGACGAGGATTCTGATGACGAGGACTGGATAAAGTGTAGAAGATGTGATGACTGGTACCATGAATCCTGCACTGGGAAGTATGGTCGCCAGTTAGAACATTTTGTATGTGACAAGCACTGATAATTTTTTTCATTTTAATTTGACGTTCCACTTTCTCATCAGTCATGTGTTGTAGAATGTTTTGTAACCTGTGTTAAGTACTGTAAAAAATTGGATGTTTTGAGCTTTTGAATTATATCAATGATTTTATGCCATTAAATTAAAAAAAAATATGCATTTCAATATTTTTCAGAAATGAAAAGGAAAAGATAAAAAACAGTGATTAATTTCATAAGGCTTAAAATTAAATAATTTCAATTGGGAAGAAAATTAAAAATAAATTAACTAATTTTAACTTTTTTGTACATAATTAAGTATAAAAAGGTGACTAATTTCATACTTAAAGATAATGAGTACTTTATTTTCACATTTTTCAAAATTGACCATTTACCCCATATCTTTGGGGTAAGTGAACACTTTTTAAATTTAAACTTCGAAGCACATATTCTTCAAACCATTTGCATTATGTTTAAAAATATTTTACACTACTAAGAGATAACAGTGAACTATGAGTTTAGTATAATACAAGAAAGATTGGTTTAGGTTAGAACTTTTCAGACTCAAATTAAACCCTTAATGTGTCCACTTACCCCAATTGCCCCTACATGTACAAACCATATTTAGCGTAGTGTTTCAATATAACAAAAAGTAATATTGAATGCTAACTGGCGTTTTTCATACTAAATGTTGGGCCATTATTTACACACTGAGTTGTTGACGGATTTTTTTTTACCGTCGTTTCCCGTTCTTGACATTAAGGAACCGGCGGATGTGACCGGTCGACAGGTAAATGCTCATCTGATCCCGCTTCTGATTGTTTAATACTGTTTGTTATTTCTTTAAATCAAATTTCATTGACACACCTAGCAATGTCTTATACAGAAACAAGTCTTGTCATACGAATCATATTTATCTCTTTTGAAAAATTAAATTCCCTCTGAAATGTACATAATTAATTAAAAGTATTTAACTCATCTATGACGAACAATTTATTTTCTGATTATTAAAAATCAGTTTCTCTCATTACAGAGCAAATATTTAAAAAGAAATCAGATATTGGATGGTGTGAACTGCGAAGCAAAGAAGTGCTGTGTCATACTGTATTTTTTCTATTCACTACCACCCGGTAAATTAAAAAATTACAATATGACAGCTATATGTTTCTTTTAGTGTTAAATGCTAAATATTTTAGGTAAATTAACCACTGCAAACATATATTAATTTGGTTTGTGTCCATCAATCTCGCTCATCCTTAAAATTGTGATATTTGAAGCTCACAATAAAATCTTTAGATTTTGTTCATTTGTTAATTTTACACAGGCATGTGTAACCTTTTAACAATGGTTAAACAATAAATTTCAATTAATGTCTAATCATTGCACTTTTTTAGCAAAGCATATCTGTGAACTTTTTTAAAATCATATATTAAGAACATTGAAAGTGTCGCAAAAATATACGGAAAAAATCTCTAGTGCAATTTTCATCTACGGAAAAATGTAATACTTTTTAGCTCACCTGAGCTGAAGGCTCAAGTGAGCTTTTCTGATCACATTTTGTCCGTCGTCCGTCCGTCCGTCTGTCCGTCCGTAAACTTTTCACATTTTCGACTTCTTCTTAAAGGCAGAGATTTTAAGCACCGCCTTCAAAAATACCAGGTCTGGGTAGCCCTGTCAATCAAGTGCAAGAAGGTCCATCATTGGATGCTGGAACTTGATTGACATTTACTTACTGGTACCCGTGTATACCCTGTCCACCTTGTCTGGGACTCGTGGTGACCTTCTAATTCACTTTTGATCCTTTGATGTTTATTGAACATGGTGTACAGAAACTGTATTACTATGAAAATGTTTAGACTGATAACATATGAATTAAATATATCTTTAGTATTTGAACGAATTTTAATATAATATGCATTTTAAAAAAATTAAATTAACCTTTGGTACATAAAACTTTTATTTCCAAATGAAATTTCGATATTAATTAAAATGCTAACGGTAAACCTAAAGTGGCAATGTTATTTATAAGGTTAAGAGCAGCACTGTTTTAAGTAATTAAAGTTAAAAATAATGTTTCTAATAATGGGTCATAAATATTTTCCTTTTTTTCAGATATTTTCAGAATTTCCAAGCAATTTTTTTAGCATGTTTTATGATGACAAAGCCTTATTAAGGTTAAAATAAACCTAGATTTTTTTTCGTGATATGTACGAAAAATTTTGATTCTACACTACCCCAGGATGCTTCCACGTAAGTTTCAGCTTTTCTGGCCCAGTGGTTCTTGAGAAGAAGATTTTCAAAGATTTTTCCTATATATTTCTATGTAAAACTTTGATTCCCCATTGTGGCCCCACCCTACCCCCAGGGATCATGATTTGAACATTTTAGCATCTACAATTCCCTAGGATGCTTCCAAGTAAGTTTCAGCTTTTCTGGCCCAGTGGTTCTTGAGAAGAAGATTTTCAAAGATTTTTCCTATATATTTCTATGTAAAACTTTGATTCCCCATTGTGGCCCCACCCTACCCCCAGGGATCATGATTTGAACAATTTAGCATCTACAATTCCCTAGGATGCTTCCAAGTAAGTTTCAGCTTTTCTGGCCCAGTGTTTCTTGAGAAGAAGATTTTCAAAGTTTTTCCTTAAATTTCTATATAAAACTTTGATTCCCCATTGTGGCCCCACCCTACCCCCGGGGGTCATGATTTAAACAATTTAGCAGCAACACTACCCCAGGATGCTTGCAAGTAAGTTTCAGTTTTTCTGCCCTAGTGTTTCTTGAGAAGAAGATTTTCAAAGATTTTTCCTATATATTTCTATGTAAAACTTTGAATCCCTATAGTGGCCCCACCCTACCCCCCGGGGTCATGATTTGAATAATTTTGATTCTAAACTACCCCAGGATGCTTCCACGTAAGTTTCAGCATTTGTGGCCCAGTGGTTCTTGAGGAGAAGGTTTTTAAAAAATGTTCCCATATATTTCTATGTAAAAATTGATTCCCCATTGTGGCCCCGCCCAACCCCCAGGGGTCATGATTTGAACAATTTAGAATCTACATTTCCCCAGCATGCTTCCACATAAGTTTCAGTTTTTCTGGCCCAGTGGTTCTTGAGAAGAAGATTTTTTAATGACCACACCCTATTTTTGTCTTTTCTTGATTATCTCCCCTTGTGAAGAGACATGGCCCTTCATTACAATTTAAATTCCCCTTCACCCAAGAATGCTTTGTACCAAGTTTGGTCAAAATTTGCCCACCGGTGGTAGGGCGGGGCCACAATGGGGAATCATAGTATTACACAGAAATATATAGGTAAATCTTTAAAAATCTTCTTCTCAAGAACCACTAGGCCAGAAAAGCTGAAACTTATTTGGAAGCATCCTGGAGTAGTGTATATGCTAAATTGTTCAAATTATGACCCCCGGGGGTAGGGTGGGGTCACAATGGGGAATAACAGTTTTACATAGAAATATATAGGAAACATCTTTGAAAATCTTCTTCTCAAGAACCACTGGGCCAGGAGAGCTGAAACTTACTTGGAAGCATCCTGGGGTAGTGTTGATGCTAAATTGTTCAAATCATGACCCCCGGGGGTAGGATGGGGCAACAATGAGGAATAAAAGTTTTACATAGAAATATATAGGAAAAATTTGAAAATCTTCTTCTCAAGAACCACTGGGCCAGAAAAGCTGTAACTTACGTGGAAGCATCCTGGGGTAGTATAGATTCTAAATTGTTAAAATCATGACCCCGGGGGTAGGGTGTGGCCACAATGGGGAATCATAGTTTTACATAGAAATATATAGGTTAATCTTTAAAAATCTTCTTCTCAAGAACCACTTGGCCAGAAAAGCTGAAACTTATTTGGAAGCATCCTGGGGTAGTGTTGATGCTAAATTGTTCAAATTATGACCCCCGGGGGTAGGGTTGGGCCACAATGGGAAATAACAGTTTTACATAGAAATATATAGGAAAAATCTTTGAAAATCTTCTTCTCAAGAACCACTGGGCCAGAAAAGCTGAAACTTTCTTGGAAGCATCCTGGGGGTAGTGTTGATGCTATATTGTTCAAATCATGACCCCCGGGGGTAGGGTGGGGCCACAATGGGGAATCAAAGTTTTATATAGAAATTTAAGGAAAAATCTTTGAAAATCTTCTTCTCAAGAACCACTGGGCCAGAAAAGCTGAAACTTACTTGGAAGCATCCTAGGGAATTGTAGATGCTAAATTGTTCAGATCATGATCCCTGGGGGTAGGGTGGGGCCACAATGGGGAATAAAAGTTTTACATAGAAATATATAGGAAAAATCTTTGAAAATCTTCTTCTCAAGAACCACTGGGCCAGAAAAGCTGAAACTTACGTGGAAGCATCCTGGGGTAGTGTAGAATCAAAATTATTCAAATCATGACCCCCGGGGGTAGGTTGGGGCCACAATGGAGAATCATAATTTTACATAGAAATATATAGGTAAAATATTTAAAAATCTTCTCCTCAAGAACCACTGGGCCAGAAAAGCTGAAACTTATTTGGAAGCATCCTGGGGAAGTGTAGATGCTAAATTGTTCAAATCATGACCCCCGGGGGTAGGGCGGGGCCACAATGGGGAATCAAAGTTTTATATAGAAATTTAAGGAAAAATCTTTGAAACTTCTTCTCAAGAACCACTGGGCCTGAAAAGCTGAAACTTACTTGGAAGCATCCTTGGGTAGTGTAGATGCTAAATTGTTCAAATCATGGCCCCCGGGGAGTAGGGTGGGGCCACATTGGGGAATCAAAGTTTTACAAAGAAATATATAGGAAAAATCTTTGAAAATCTTCTTCTCAAGAACCACTGGGCCAGAAAAGCTGAAACTTATTTGGAAGCATCCTAGGGAATTGTAGATGCTAAAATGTTCAAATCATGACCCCCGGGGGTAGGGCGTTTCCACAATGGGGAATCAAAGTTTTACATAGAAATTTAAGGAAAAATCTTTGAAAATCTTCTTCTCAAGAACCACTGGGCCAGAAAAGCTGAAACTTACGTGGAAGCATCCTGGGGTAGTGTTGATGCTATATTGTTCAAATCATGACCCCCGGGGGTAGGGTGGGGCCACAATGGGAAATCAAATTTTTATATAGAAATTTAAGGAACATTTATGAAATTCTTCTTCTCAAGAACCACTTGGCCAGAAAAGCTGAAACTTACTTGGAAGCATCCTAGGGAATTTTAGATGCTAAATTGTTCAAATCATGATCCCTGGGGATAGGGTGGGGCCACAATGGGGAATCAAAGTTTTACATAGAAATATATAGGAAAAATCTTTGAAAATCTTCTTCTCAAGAACCACTGGGCCAGAAAAGCTAAGTGTTGATGCTAAATTGCTCAAATCATGACCCCCGGGGGTAGGGTGGGGCCAGAATGGGGAATAAAAGTTTTACATAGAAATATATAGGAAAAATCTTTGAAAATCTTCTTCTCAAGAACCACTGGACCAGAAAAGCTGAAACTTACTTGGAAGCATCCTCGGGTAGTGTTGATGCTACATTGTTCAATCATGACCCCTGGGGGTAGGGTGGGGCCACAATGGGGAATCAAAGTTTTACATAGAAATATATAAGAAAAATCTTTGAAAATCTTCTTCTCAAGAACCACTGGGCCAGAAAAGCTGAAACTTACGTGGAAGCATCCTGGGGTAGTGTAGAATCAAAATTATTCAAATCATGACCCCCGGGGTAGGGTGGGGCCACAATGGGGAATCATAGTTTTACATAGAAATATAGGTAAATCTTTGAAAATCTTCTTCCCAAGAATCACTTGGCCAGAAAAACTGAAACTTATGTGGAAGCATCCTGGGGTAGTGTAGATTCTAAACTGTTCAAATCATGACCCCCAGGGGTAGGGCGGGGCCACAAGGGGAATCTAGGTTTTACATAGAAATATATAGGAAAAATTTGAAAATCTTCTTCTCAAGAACCACTGGGCCAGAAAAGCTGTAACTTACGTGGAAGCATCCTGGGGTAGTGTAGAATCAAAATTATTCAAATCATGACCCCGGGGGGTAGGGTGGGGCCACAAGGGAATCATAGTTTTACATAGAAATATATAGGTTAATCTTTAAAAATCTTCTTCTCAAGAACCACTGGGCCAGAAAAGCTGAAACTTATTTGGAAGCATCCTGGGGTAGTGTTGATGCTAAATTGTTCAAATCATGACCCCCGGGGGTAGGGCGGGGCCACAATGGGGAATCAAAGTTTTATATAGAAATTTAAGGAAAAATCTTTGAAACTTCTTCTCAAGAACCACTGGGCCTGAAAAGCTGAAACTTACTTGGAAGCATCCTTGGGTAGTGTAGATGCTAAATTGTTCAAATCATGGCCCCCGGGGAGTAGGGTGGGGCCACATTGGGGAATCAAAGTTTTACATAGAAATATATAGGAAAAATCTTTGAAAATCTTCTTCTCAAGAACCACTGGGCCAGAAAAGCTGAAACTTATTTGGAAGCATCCTAGGGAATTGTAGATGCTAAAATGTTCAAATCATGACCCCCGGGGGTAGGGCGTTTCCACAATGGGGAATCAAAGTTTTACATAGAAATTTAAGGAAAAATCTTTGAAAATCTTCTTCTCAAGAACCACTGGGCCAGAAAAGCTGAAACTTACGTGGAAGCATCCTGGGGTAGTGAAGATATTAAATTGTTAAAATCATGACCCCCGGGGGTAGGGTGGGGCCACAATGGGAAATCAAATTTTTATATAGAAATTTAAGGAACATTTATGAAATTCTTCTTCTCAAGAACCACTTGGCCAGAAAAGCTGAAACTTACTTGGAAGCATCCTAGGGAATTGTAGATGCTAAATTGTTCAAATCATGATCCCTGGGGATAGGGTGGGGCCACAATGGGGAATCAAAGTTTTACATAGAAATATATAGGAAAAATCTTTGAAAATCTTCTTCTCAAGAACCACTGGACCAGAAAAGCTGAAACTTACTTGGAAGCATCCTCGGGTAGTGTTGATGCTACATTGTTCAATCATGACCCCTGGGGGTAGGGTGGGGCCACAATGGGGAATCAAAGTTTTACATAGAAATATATAAGAAAAATCTTTGAAAATCTTCTTCTCAAGAACCACTGGGCCAGAAAAGCTGAAACTTACGTGGAAGCATCCTGGGGTAGTGTAGAATCAAAATTATTCAAATCATGACCCCCGGGGTAGGGTGGGGCCACAATGGGGAATCATAGTTTTACATAGAAATATAGGTAAATCTTTGAAAATCTTCTTCCCAAGAATCACTTGGCCAGAAAAACTGAAACTTATGTGGAAGCATCCTGGGGTAGTGTAGATTCTAAACTGTTCAAATCATGACCCCCAGGGGTAGGGCGGGGCCACAAGGGGAATCTAGGTTTTACATAGAAATATATAGGAAAAATTTGAAAATCTTCTTCTCAAGAACCACTGGGCCAGAAAAGCTGTAACTTACGTGGAAGCATCCTGGGGTAGTGTAGAATCAAAATTATTCAAATCATGACCCCGGGGGGTAGGGTGGGGCCACAAGGGAATCATAGTTTTACATAGAAATATATAGGTTAATCTTTAAAAATCTTCTTCTCAAGAACCACTGGGCCAGAAAAGCTGAAACTTATTTGGAAGCATCCTGGGGTAGTGTTGATGCTAAATTGTTCAAATCATGACCCCCGGGGGTAGGGCGGGGCCACAATGGGGAATCAAAGTTTTATATAGAAATTTAAGGAAAAATCTTTGAAACTTCTTCTCAAGAACCACTGGGCCTGAAAAGCTGAAACTTACTTGGAAGCATCCTTGGGTAGTGTAGATGCTAAATTGTTCAAATCATGGCCCCCGGGGAGTAGGGTGGGGCCACATTGGGGAATCAAAGTTTTACATAGAAATATATAGGAAAAATCTTTGAAAATCTTCTTCTCAAGAACCACTGGGCCAGAAAAGCTGAAACTTATTTGGAAGCATCCTAGGGAATTGTAGATGCTAAAATGTTCAAATCATGACCCCCGGGGGTAGGGCGTTTCCACAATGGGGAATCAAAGTTTTACATAGAAATTTAAGGAAAAATCTTTGAAAATCTTCTTCTCAAGAACCACTGGGCCAGAAAAGCTGAAACTTACGTGGAAGCATCCTGGGGTAGTGTAGATTCTAAATTGTTAAAATCATGACCCCCGGGGGTAGGGTGGGGCCACAATGGGAAATCAAATTTTTATATAGAAATTAAAGGAACATTTATGAAATTCTTCTTCTCAAGAACCACTTGGCCAGAAAAGCTGAAACTTACTTGGAAGCATCCTAGGGAATTGTAGATGCTAAATTGTTCAAATCATGATCCCTGGGGATAGGGTGGGGCCACAATGGGGAATCAAAGTTTTACATAGAAATATATAGGAAAAATCTTTGAAAATCTTCTTCTCAAGAACCACTGGGCCAGAAAAGCTAAGTGTTGATGCTAAATTGCTCAAATCATGACCCCCGGGGGTAGGGTGGGGCCAGAATGGGGAATAAAAGTTTTACATAGAAATATATAGGAAAAATCTTTGAAAATCTTCTTCTCAAGAACCACTGGGCCAGAAAAGCTGAAACTTACGTGGAAGCATCCTGGGGTAGTGTAGAATCAAAATTATTCAAATCATGACCCCCGGGGGTAGGTTGGGGCCACAATGGAGAATCATAATTTTACATAGAAATATATAGGTAAAATATTTAAAAATCTTCTCCTCAAGAACCACTGGGCCAGAAAAGCTGAAACTTATTTGGAAGCATCCTGGGGAAGTGTAGATGCTAAATTGTTCAAATCATGACCCCCGGGGGTAGGGCGGGGCCACAATGGGGAATCAAAGTTTTATATAGAAATTTAAGGAAAAATCTTTGAAACTTCTTCTCAAGAACCACTGGGCCTGAAAAGCTGAAACTTACTTGGAAGCATCCTTGGGTAGTGTAGATGCTAAATTGTTCAAATCATGGCCCCCGGGGAGTAGGGTGGGGCCACATTGGGGAATCAAAGTTTTACAAAGAAATATATAGGAAAAATCTTTGAAAATCTTCTTCTCAAGAACCACTGGGCCAGAAAAGCTGAAACTTATTTGGAAGCATCCTAGGGAATTGTAGATGCTAAAATGTTCAAATCATGACCCCCGGGGGTAGGGCGTTTCCACAATGGGAAATCAAAGTTTTACATAGAAATATATAGGATAAATCTTTAAAAAAACACAGGGCAAGAAAAGCTGAAAATTACGTGGAAGCATCCTGGGGTAATGTATATTTTAAATTGTTCAAATCATGACCCCCGGGGGTAGCGGGGCCACAATGGGGAATCAAAGTTTTGCATAGAAATATATAAGAAATATATTTGAAAATCTTCTTCTCAAGAACCACTTGGCCAGAAAAGCTGAAACTTACTTGGAAGCATCCTAGGGAATTGTAGATGCTAAATTGTTCAAATCATGATCCCTGGGGATAGGGTGGGGCCACAATGGGGAATCAAAGTTTTACATAGAAATATAGGTAAATCTTTGAAAATCTTCTTCCCAAGAACCACTTGGCCAGAAAAGCTGAAACTTATGTGGAAGCATCCTGGGGTAGTGTAGATTCTAAACTGTTCAAATCATGACCCCCAGGGGTAGGGCGGGGCCACAAGGGGGAATCTAGGTTTTACATAGAAATATATAGGAAAACCTTTGAAAATCTTCTTCTCAAGAACCACTGGGCCAGAAAAGCTTAGTGTTGATGCTACATTGTTCAATCATGACCCCCGGGGGTAGGGTGGGGCCACAATGGGGAATCAAAGTTTTACATAGAAATATATAGGAAAAATCTTTGAAAATCTTCTTCTCAAGAACCACTGGGCCAGAAAAGCTGAAACTTACGTGGAAGCATCCTGGGGAAGTGTAGATGCTAAATTGTTCAAATCATGAACCCCGGGGGTAGGGCGGGGCCACAATGAGGAATCAAATGTTTACATTGAAATATATAGGAAAAATCTTTGAAAATCTTCTTCTCAAGAACCACTGGACCAGAAAAGCTGAAACTTATGTGGAAGCATCCTGGGGTAGTGTAAATTTCAAATTGTTTATATTATGATCAGTTGGGTAGGGTCACAATATGCATTACAAGGGGGAAATCTAGTAAAGAACAGAATGGTCAAAGCTTCTCGGGTGAGCGATGTGGCCCATGGGCCTCTTGTTTCAATATAATTTTACAAGCTTGCATAAGAAACTTATTATAACTTTGTTTATAAATTTGGCATATTGGGAAAAGATAACTATCCTCCAGGGCTTAATATACTCCTCGTATTGATGATAAACTAGAAAATGATTTAAAACATAATATAACTGGGCTGTTCATAACAAAATAAAGATATTTTATATTTTGCATAGAATAGTAATTTATTATTATTGAAAACTTTGAATAAGTTTTCGTTTTAGAATATCTTTTTAGATATTCTGGCTAATACTCTATGTGAATAAACATTATTAAGACATTCCCGAAGTTGCAAAAAAAATTTCAGTTCACTTATTGATATATCACTAATTAAGGTTCTAAGGTTCTAAGGGGACATTCACAATATTATAATATGACAGTGAAATAATAACATAATACTGTACAATTGTCCTGACTTGTACTCTCTTCCAGGACATTCACCTTGAAGTAAGGGTTATTGACCTATTCCATGCTTACTAAAAGTAGGAGGAGCCAATTTCATGTTTGTAAACAAAGTCGTATGGCCTTGATCATAACATTTCTAGAGTCATCAAAATGTTAAAGTACATGTTTTTGACTTGCCTTCTTTAATATGTGTTTAAACAATTAAAATATTTCTGGCAAAGTCTAGTATACCTGAGTTCGAAGTAAATATATATAAATTCATCTGATGCCACCAATGAAATCATAGAAGCGAAGAAGGAACTGTGATCTCAGCTATTCCATGCTGGATAACAGTGGGAGGAGCTTAAAAGGAACCCACTAAAACCCAGACCCACTAAAGACCTGACTGACTTGGTCAGTATAAAATTCCTTTACACTCAGCATTTGAAGACAACATTAAAACTTTGAAGATATAATTAATATTACATTTCAAAATAACTTATAAATAAATAAATAAATAAATTAATAAATAAATAAAACTTAACATGTATAAAATCAGAGTACAAATAAATAATTATTGTATAATATTTAAATGATTTTTATAATCTTAAGTAGATTTGAACGGCAAACGATCGATAAAAAAATTAATTAAAAAATAGAATAAAACTTGTTGAAAAGTGTTTGACTTATCTTGCTAAGCAAACATGAAAAAAAAACTGCCATTAAGGTCAATATCTAGTAAATGTCTTTAGGCTAATTATTTGGTGCTATATCCATTATGACGTCATATTCACCGTGCCCTAGCGTTACTATGATGCAATTATTCCGTAACGTATGATGAAACGATTCCTTGTGGAGTTTTTACATGGAGATTTGACCAAGGTAAGTTAATGTCGTATTTGTATGCCTTAAACGCAAAATAGTCCTAATTGTGTTAGCCGTTGCATTGTAGGAATGACACAGGCATCTGTTGACATAACGGACAATGTCCAGTGATGCGCGGTTTTCTTAAACACTTTGCACTTCCATAATAAAGAGGCTTAAAAGTTCGATTTATTGATAGTACTTTTTTCCCAATCAAGTTACAAGATCAGCTACAAGTTTACCATAATGAAAATTCGTTGTTTTTCCATTTAACTCTAGAATGGTGATGAAAATATTTATTTAATCGCTTTTAACATGGGTTTTTAGAAGTAACGTATGATGCAACGATTCCCATCATCAGTAACGTGCGATGCAACTATTTTTTAACAATCGTATTATTAGACCAATATGTTGGATTTCTCTACTAGGACACGTTTCAAAGCAGGGTAATTAAATTACTCATTGCTTTCTTTTCATCACAGAATACCAAATGGTTAAGAAAAAAGCAAAACTTGACTATAGAACGGCTAAAAGAAGAAAGTACAGCAAGAATAAAGTCATTTCATCCCCTTACCCAACTCCGAAAAGAAGAAAATTTTCTAACCCATTTAAATCCAAAAATCGACATGCTGATACCCCAAACAGAAACACTGCAAAAAGTCCCCAGTGTGCATTATTAGAGAATGATTGGACATTGAGTGAAGCCTATGGGCATGCTTTCAACAATTATTTTCCGAAGTATGAAAGAATACTTACGAGAACTGCATCACCATGTGTGCATAAGCTACACTGACTCTCAGTCACCTCGCTCCGTTGATGATATATTTCTTCAACAAGACAACTATCAAAACGATCTGTTGGCCAATGTTTTACAAAAGTTAGATAAAGTTGACTGTAAAAAGTTGGGTAAGGGGATGAAATGACTTTATTCTTGCTGTACTTTCTTCTTTTAGCCGTTCTATAGTCAAGTTTTGCTTTTTGCTCAACCATTTGGTATTCTGTGATAAAAAGAAAGCAATGAGTAATTTTATTACCCTACTTTGAAACGTGTCCTAGTAAAGAAATCCAACATATTGGTCTAATAATACGATTGTTAAAGAATAGTTGCATCGCACATTACTGATGATGGGAATCGTTGCATCATACGTTACTTCTAAAAACCCATGATAAAAGCGATTAAATGAATATTTTCATCACCATTCTAGAGTGAAATAGAAAAACAACGAATTTTCATTATGGTAAACTTGTAGCTGATCTTGTAACTTGATTGGGAAAAAAGTTCTATCAATAAATCGAACTTTTAAGCCTCTTTATTATGAAAGTGCAAAGTGTTTAAGAAAACCGCGCATCACTGGACATTGTCCGTTATGTCAACAGATGCCTGTGTCATTCCTACAATGCAACGGCTAACACAATTAGGACTATTTTGCGTTTAAGGCATACTAATACGACATTAACTTACCTTGGTCAAATCTCCATGCAAAAACTCCATAAGGAATCGTTTCATCAATGTTACGGAATAATTGCATCATAGTAACGCTATGGCACGGTGATATTGAATTTCAACTTTCTTTTCCCCATACTTTACGGCTTAAGCAGCATTTTGTAGAAAATAGGGTATATTCATGAAATTCAATTTGAAATCATAAGAAAAGAAATCCCGATACCTAATAATAGTATATTAATTTTAATATTATTCTAAAGAAGAGGCCATGAACATACAAATTACCGTTTTCTGAGAGAGTGTAGGCAATCTGGATACATTTTCCTTGTCGAATATAAAAAACTACAATATTCCTGACTTGGTTTCTTAATATTATTTTTTTATTGAAAATGTCAGTTTAAAATATGTTTTTCATATTGTTTATCTACAAATTATGCCCTGAAACACCTTATTTGACCAATCTAAAGATGTAAACTTAAGCATCATTAAAGGGATTTATTTCTCATATTTGATAAACCTGTAGGCATCTTTCATTTACTAGATCTTGACCTTAACCATGTTAATTTTTAGGACTCTTAATTTTAAAAAATAATATTTGCTAGATTAGGTCATAAAAGATATCTATATATGTGACATTTCTGACTTTCACACGCAATTTTTCGTTTCCTTTTAAAATTTACTTGGCTTGGTATATTGTTGTTAAGTTTATATTACACTTTCAGCACCAAGCTAACATATTCTGAAATTCATTTTCATATTTAAACCTTTACCGAGTGTAATTTGTCCAAATTTGTAATTTTATCGAACTTTTAACTAATATTTACCAAGTCATTTCATTTTTCAAGTCTAAGGAGAAAAAATTCAAAGAATTATCCACTTTTCTAAACCTATGACATGATATTAAGTCTCCTCCAAAGAAAAAAATGCTTGTATCATCTGTCCTTAAAAGTTCTAACTTAGTCTAATCAATATGATATAACTACATGTGTTAGCTCACTTGACATGGCCTGACATGGTCTGGTAAACGCGAATTATAAGTTGGTTTACGTTTTGGAATTATCTCTATAGGTCGGAAATTCTTTTAAATTACAAAGTAGTATGCCTTACTGCATATAATGTACTGTAATATTTATATATCAATTTGAAAAAAAAAAAAGAAAAAAATATCGGTCTTAGGGACTTTTATGTAGTCATTATATATTTGATCATTTAATAAATTTTCATGAAATGGGCCGATTAATGACAATCAATTTGGTTAAAAAATGTTCCATAATACTTTTACTTCAAGTATTCATGATATAAGGCATCATAAAGAATTAAAGAATTCGGCTTAAAGTCTTTTTCCTTTAAAAACTTAAAAATGATGCTGTTTTGAACAAAATTCGCTGTTTTTAGCTTTAAAAATGATGTTTTAAACAAACTTGTTTTTGTTTTGAACATAAAAATTAAATGCTATTTAAGCACAAAAATTGTTTTTCAGGTCTTAATTAGGCCAGGTCTTTAGTGCAAGCCAGCTGAAAAACATCACGTGATGTAATGTTTACGAAAATAAAGCTCTTCGGCTAGCATCTGTGTTTATCCACTGATCAGATGATTTCACGAAAATTCCAAATGTTTACGAATAATGTAAACTGGGTTGAGTACAAGGTTTGTTTACAAACTTAGAATATTTCTAGCAAGGTCGAGCTAGTGGTATATAAATAAAGGAATTTATGTCCGAAATGGGAGAGAAAAAACACATCATTGGTGTAGGACACTGGGGATCATTGCACGTTGGTGTGTCATTTCTTGTCCGATGGATCAAAGGAGATCACCAGCAATCGGAATTGATTTGGGAACATCATTTTCGTGTGTTGGTGTTTTTCAAAACGGCAGAGTGGAAATAATTGCAAATGACCAAGGGAATCGCATAACACCAAGTTATGTTGCTTTCTCGAACACGGGACGCCTCATTGGAGACGGAGCCAAAAGTCAGGTAACTATGAACGCTGTAAACACGATTTTTGACGCAAAACGATTAATCGGACGCAGGTTTGATGATGAGCACGTGCAGACAGACAGGGCGCGCTGGCCATTCAAAGTCGTTAATGACGAGGGGAAACCGAAAGTGGAAGTATTATACAAGGGAGAAATGAAGAGATTTACACCAGAAGAAATCAGTTCCATGGTCCTTGTGAAAATGAAGAAAATAGCTGAAACCTATCTCGGTGAGCCCGTCAAAAACGCTGTCATAACTGTGCCTGCGTTTTTCAATAATGCACAGAGGGAGGCCACGAGGGATGCAGGTATAATCGCTGGTCTAAATGTAATGCGAATTATCAATGAGCCAACTGCTGCAGCTCTTGCATATGGACTTGAAAAGAACATTACTGGTGAGAGAAATGTGTTAGTCTATGACTTAGGAGGCGGAACATTTGACGTTTCAATCTTAACCATCGACGAACTATCTGTTTTTGAAGTTCTGTCGACAGACGGAGACACTCATCTTGGAGGTGAAGATTTTGATCACATCATGGTCAACCATTTCATAGAAGAATTCAAGGTAAAACACGGAAAGGATATCACGAGTAACAGTCGGTCTCTCAGACGCCTGAAAACAGCTTGTGAACGCGCTAAGAGGATACTGTCTAGCAGTACAGAAACCTGCATCGAGCTGGACGCTTTTTTTGAGGGCATTGACTTTTACAGCAAAATTTCTCGTGCAACTTTTGAAAAACTTTGCAATGATTTGTTTCTTAGAACCCTTGAACCACTTAAAAGAGCACTGTTGAACGCAAATTTAGAAATATTTCAGATAAATGAAGTTGTTTTAGTTGGGGGGTCAACTAGAATTCCAAAAATCCAAAAAATGCTCCAGGACTTTATGGGGATTGGAATATTAAAAAGATCAGTGAATATAGATGAAGCTGTGGCCTATGGCGCAGCGTGTCAAGCAGCTATTCTTGTTGGAGACAGAGGTGACTTGCTCAGAGACATTGTTCTAGTGGACGTGGCTCCTTATTCCCTGGGCATCGAGACAGCAGGGGGATTTATGGACAAAGTTATACAAAGAAATACCAGAATACCTGCTGCAGCATCAAGGACATTTACAACTTTTTACAACAATCAGCAAGGGGCAATTGTTAAGGTTTTTGAGGGTGAGCGTGCAATGACTCGAGATAATAACTTTGTTGAGAAGTTTGAACTGAAAGGCATTCCTCCAGCATTGTGTGGTGTTCCCCAAATAGAGGTCATTTTTGATATTGATGCTAATGGTATCGTGAATGTGACTGCTAGAGACAAGAAAACAGGCAAATCAAACCAGATCATGGTCTCAAAGAACAAGTTGAGGACATATGAAATTGACAGAATGAAGATCGAGGCCAAGAAGTACCAAGAAGAGGATGAAATCGAACGCCAAAGAGTAGAAATTAGAAACAAAGTAGAGTCCTATTTGATTTTAATTCAAGAAAAAGTTGCAGATGAGCAGCTTCCGTTGGAGGAAAGAAAAGCTGTTTCCCTGGTATGCAGTGACACTTTCCGTTGGTTGGACAATAATGAAAGTGCAGTGTTAATGGAACTAAAACGGAAGTTAATTGAAATCCAAAAACTACCCATCTTTCAAAAACTTCAGAAAAGCACCGAAAAAGAGAGTCAGAAATTTACCAGCGTAGAAATCTATTAGCTATACGCATATAAATAGCATTGTTCGATTTTTCTTGTAAAAAAATAGAACATTTTCAACGTGCGTCGTCACCTCCAAGATAAATAATGCCGAAATCCATATGACTTTATATGTCATGTACTATTTTTCTGCTCCGACGAAATCCGACATGTTTATAAAACTAGTATCTGTCTCTGTCCACTGTAAGATTTTGTAAGATTTTGTCGCAGTGGTTAGAGCGTTTGCTCTAGAGTCGCGATGTAAGGAGTTGACCTTTACATCGCGACTTCGAATCCCACTGTAAGACATGGATATCGCTCCTTCAGTTGAGACTGTATAAACCAAGACCCCGTGTCGCAGTAGGTGTTGGCACGGAAAAGATACCTCACTGCTCAATGGCCGTAAGTGCTGAGCATAGGTCAAAATTTGTAGCTCTCCACCGGCAAGAGGTGGCGTCTCCATATGAGTGAAAAATCCCCGGGATAGAGACGTTAAACAACATAATTATAAACAAAAAAGACAACATTGTAAGATTTTCAATCAATAATTAGATATGATTTTTTGTTTCCATTGTGGTTCTCTCAGACTGTCATGTTACTATTATATCTTTTTACATCCTTTGATTGTCCCTAAGCCTTTTAAAATAGATTTTCTCTGTTTAAAACTTGCACTCAGATTAAATTAAAACTACATCAGCATTTCTTTTAGGACATTTTCGATTTCCTTCATCCTTGTTGTCACACTTTTATATCATTTTACACTAACGTTATTGTAAGCACATTTACATATATTTTTTTTATTTCTATGTCTACATACGTTGCACTATCGACACACTGCTTTGATGTTCATGTGATCACCATTAATTTATTTTCATTATATATTCTACATCGACAGGGGGTATGACGCTCTGTTATGCTGTAAATACGGTCCAATGTATGGAATTAAGCTATGCAATTTTCAAATTTATTTTGAGGTGTTTTTCTTTAATTTATAAATTAACGATATTATTTCATTTAAATAGTCATCATGAAATATGAATAAACTTTTGGTGTTTTATTCGACTGATTTTTTTTTTCAATCAATTATTGTACCACAAATGATATCAACAATGTGTTTTGTTTCATAAAATCAGTGTTGTCGAATCCATGTAAAAATGGGTTTATTGACCTAAAGTCAGCGTTGCTGTGTCCTTAGATAAAAAAGTTCTTTGATAGAACTCAGGTCATTTGTGGGATAAGAGCACTTACAGGTCGGGCATCGATTTCATTTAACACCTTAGACAGAAGTCAGTTTGTAATTTATATAAAAAGATTAAAAATGCCCCTTGACAATATTTTTATTTAAGCTTCTTCAAGCAATATGTGAAAACAATGTGATTCATTTTTTAAAATTAATCTGTGCAATCAATGACAAAAAAAATAAATGAATAAATAAGTTAGTTCATACAGAAGAAATAAATAAATTAATAATGGAGTTTATGAATTTAACACTGAAAATGATATTGACCATTAATCAGACTATAGTGGCATTTTTCAGGATTATCAAATTAAGATATTATTTTACTTCATCAATTCAGTAAATGTAAATTCTTTGCATAATAACTGAACTATATAGCATAGAAACCATAGCCAATAAAAATAATTTTCATTATAGATATTTCATCACTTTAGATATAATGAAAAATTCAATATGCATGCACATAAACAATCGTAATATGGATACTGTGATTTTTTGTTAGTTTAATTAAGTTCAGGCACAAGATGTCATCGACCTGAAGGTTAAAACAAAACATCGGTCAACGACCCAGTGACTTCCAGATCAAACATTTCTCTGACGAAGATTTGCCGAATATATGTATGACCCGGGCATATTTTACAAACTTTCTTTAGTACAATCGTACTTAACACTGACGATGAGTGAACCGACCCAAAGGTTAATGCCCCTCTCACCCTTCTACTTGTAACTAGTATATTTTATATATACAGTGTACATGTATACCATTCATCAGTACTATAAACTCAAACAAAGTATCATTTAATATGTTTAAAACAATTTTATTAATTTTATTAATAACATGTATAAGGATGTTTACCACCTGCCTCCTATTTTTAGAAACAGAATTATGTTAAAAAAAAAACAAAAACAAACGAAAACAACCTCTCACATCAATATATTGATAAAGAACAATGTTGTTGATTTGAGTCAAGGTTAACGCCTTGTTTACCGGGTGATTGAGGCATTTAATCATACAAATTTAAAAAACTCTTTCTTTAGGCATGTTTACAGGTGGCAAAGCAATATTTCGATGGAATTCCCTCTTTTTAAATCATAATGGATTTATTTTTTTAAAATGAAAACAAATTAAAAAGAATATAACTCAATATCAGCAACAGTTTTGTTTTGGCTTACTTGTAATTATATGTCATTTTCCATAGAATAGAAGAGAAGTTAGAAGAAATGAAAATACTTGAGTTGATATACGAAAAGTAAAAAAATCCAACTTAGTGGCAGGTTTCACGTCTTAAATATGTAAAGGACAGGGTCGAACACTGTCCATTCTGTGTAAGCCATTGATTATATAATATGTTGTTCTTACGCTCACAGAATTAACAGTGTTCGTCCTTTCTTTTACATACTAATAAAAATCATGATTTCTTTATCCTGAGAATTAAAATAATAATAATAATAATTAAAAAAACAGGTAGAAAACACATAATAACAAGTTGGACGTTTACAGAATGGATATAGTCAACGATATGCTAGGGATGTACAGCAGTTTTTTAGTAGCCATTGTCTTTCCAGATACAAATAATAAAAGGTCTTTGTGTCACAAAGTTAATTTTACCAAATTTATTTAAAATGTAACAGAATTTTAATTTATAAAAAAGAATTATTTTTAATGCCTGTTTTTAACATATGTCGAAAATTATTTATCAGTCAATTAATGTTAAGACAGTAAAAAGGAATTTGTCACTCAATATTTATTTAAGGAATTAGTGTCAATCCTCTACCTCAAAGTGCGTCCGACTTGTATGTGTGATAATTGCGTATATGTGTTAATTGAAGTTTGAGTGAATCCCGTATGTTGTGTGAGAGAGTTAGTTTTAGATCCGCCGTGGACAATCCCGGACTTGAATACCGGTATTAGATGTACTGGACCTTCCGTGATCAAGAAAATACAGTTTTACTCTGGACTATTCCGAGTTACCAAAACGTTTGTGTGTGTGTCCGTTTGTGAACGTTATAACCTGTCTTTGTTTTATGTGTCTTCACTTGATTTATTTTTCAAAATATAAACTTTTACTTTTTACTGCTTGACTTTCGTTTAATAAATTTTCATCAAAAGTTTACTTGTGTTATTTGTTTGAAAATTGGACAGTTACAGGTGGATTTCGGGGAATGCTAGTATTTTTATAAGAGTGCAACACCTAAAAAAATAGTTTATGATTTGCATTGTTAAAGGCAAACATGTTTCTCTCCGATGGAGAGAATACATTTGTACATGTATATGACAGAAACGAAATCTAATTGAAACCGAAAGATGCACAAAATCACCGATATTTCGATATTTGGACCTGGAAACAGAGAATAGTTAGTGAGACGATCCTCACAACTTTTTCTTCAATAAATCCGAATAATTCAAATCAAATCCGGAAATGGCTTATTTGAATTCAATTTTTGAGGATATAATAATTGCAGTATTGTTATGGTGAAATGAAAATTGTGCTGAAAGTGTTGGATAGCCATGGACCAAACTTTGACCTGAAAATGTATTTCAAATCTAATCTAGGAATGCTTTTTCGAATTTAATTATTTTTAATTATTTTCTACGGAAATATTCATTGAAATGATGTGGTTTACATTGTTCAAACTGTTGTCTTGGTGATGGATTTTAATATAAGCTTACTTCAAGCTTAATTAAAAGTGATTCTTTTTCAGGGAATGATGCTTCCGAAATCTTCAACAAATGTGAAATTGTGTCATTTTAATTTATGTTTTGATGAACATGACAGGCTTGTCTTGGAGCATTATTGAAATGTGTAATGATGGCAGACCTTCTGTGTTGAACAGACAAAAAGAATCGGTAAAAAAGAAGAATACAGTAAAAAAATTACATGAAGTAGCCAATTAGGGCCTGTAGCATTATACCAAACGCGGCGAAACTAATTGATTTTACTTTGAGAAGATTACAGAAAAGTTAGATAAAATAGCAGGAAAGTTCGATGGTATCTCACATAGATGAAGCACCTAGGCCCTATGTCCCACCCAAAAAAGTATTTATGAGTCAAAGATCCGTCAGATAAGATGTAAAAATACTTTTAAAATAACATCAAGAAAAATCTGAGAAGAGGAGCAGTTTAACTCATCTTTACATAACTAAAAATTATTAGCCAGTAGAAAGTGTTGAAAGAGGACAACATTTAGACATCCCTCGACAAGGAAGACTCTGTTCGAGGTACATGTACAACAACAAAGTTGAGGAAAAAAACAATTAATCTCATGTAATAATGTTTATTTGGAACTGATATTTTGAAAAAGTGTTGGTGTAGTTCTTGATACAGAGGATGGATCAACATATTGGAACGGGATATTTTGCGAATTTTCGGAAATCCTAAAGATAAAATGTTCTGAAATAAAATTCCTGGGGTGTCTAATGCTAGAGTCAGTTCAGAAATTTGAGGGAATGTTGAAATTGTAGATCTTAAAACCGAGTTCACGGAGAAGGAAAGTTTATTCTAAAATGAATTTCAACTTGAAGTGTGAAGCAACGTCTGTGTGTGCAATTCACGATCATAGCGATTCACGTACTAAAATACTAGAGATTTCAACCAAGAGAAAGAGAATATTAATACATTGAATAGGAAATATATCTGAAGAACAGAAAGAGAAAGTCAGAAAAGTGTTAGCAACTAGCAAGTACTAAAAAAAAGAGACAAAGATTTAGGAGAAACAAGTTTTGTTGACATAGGAGACGTTCACCCAATAAAACAGATATCATATCCAAAACAATTTACACAGAGAGACTAGATTTTGCATTGATTATAGAAGAGTGAATACAGTCACGGGGGGGGTACCTCTTACCTAGAGTGGTTTAGATGTTGATAGTTTCAGAAAGTACAATGAAGCGCATTGAAGTGGTAAAATTTTCTGTTTGGATGGAACGTTTTGAGCTATCTTTAGACACGCCCATTTCTTTAGAAAGGAAAACTCGGTCAAATGATTCAATCGAATACCTGTAGAACAGGTATTTCATAAATATAACATCCAATGAAATTGACGGTTTACATAACACCGAGTAAGCACGTGTTCGACTGATACATGTGCTATGCTAACTCCAATAAACATGATAAAATCATAATTATGGACAAATTCGTTGCAATGCGTGTTTTATATAAGCGGGAACTCTATACATAGCTCTTTCTTATTTAAAACTCTTAATTTCAATGTAACTAATGTTGCTTGTCGCGGGAAGTGTAGTGTCCTAAAACATTACAGCGGATATTCCTTTCTCGTTTCTAAAGAAATGGGCGTGTCGTTATGTTATAATTGACGTTCAAAACATGACTCAGAACGTTTCGTCCAAATGGAAAATTTTACCACTTCAATGCGCTTCATTGTAAGTTATTTTTTGTTATGAATGAACTAACTTAAGTTAGTACTTACCTTGTCATTGAGTACTTTCAATTTTTTTTTGTTAAAACATTCTGTTTGTTCACACATGTACTCTGAAGTTTTTATGAAAAAGATGTTTGAGTTTCTGATTGACAACAAATATTAATGTGATTTTTGGAGATTAGGCTTTCCAACAATCTATTGGAATTCCCATGGGTACTTATTGCACCCCATTATAAGCAGACCTATTTTTGTATTAAAATAAAGCAGAATTTGTCCAAAAATTATACATGAAAAAAGAAAACACTTGCTGTGGCCTTCATCTCGACATTTAGATATATCGACGACGTATTGTAAATAAAAAATGGTTATTTCCATACTTTTGTCGATACGATATACCCTGGTGAGCTTGAAATAAAAGGTACTAGAGTCTGACAAATCTGTTTCATATTTTCTGAGCATAAGCGGTTGAGTATGTCAACCTTCAATGGGCTAATGGTACTTTGCGGAACGAAACGGAACTTAACGGAACAAGTAGTGGGGCACCCTATAGGGGCGGGGGAATAAAAATGAATATATTATATATAATATAATACGCTACTTTATTACAAATTATTCTGCCATTCTATATCTTAAGAAACCAACCAAAAAAGTGTCAAGTGTCTGAAGTAGAGGACCATAAAAAAAGATGTCTATAAGTCATGAATTATTCTGTCGTTGAGTTTTTGATCTGCTGTGTCATCTGTAGTGACTATGTGAATTGTATTGAATGAAAGACGTACACCCATCAATGAAGTAAAAAATTATTAATGTTTTTCTTTCAAAGTTTATTGTCAATAGATTAAAAAGGATATCGTTCATCTGCAGTCTAAAGGTAAAGAGAGTTGTCGCGCTTTGCCAGTATGGTCATTCTCTGGTTCCATTTTGTTATACCGGTTCCACTAAATACCAATATCTGTGTGGGTATTAGTTAAGTTGGAATAAGATGATATACATACAAGCATTTTGTTGTTCATTTCATCACATCTTTTTAATTATTAAAAATTAAATTCAGGGGGGGGGGGGGAATAAAATATAAGAGACAAGGATGTTTGAGGAGGAAAGTTATTCATCCATCATATATCCAGCACAATAAAGCATACTTTTTTTTACCTTTCAAACTTCTTCAAAAGTCTTGTCTATATATCAGTTATACATGTACAATGAAGCGCATTGAAGTGGTAAAATTTCCCGTTTTGATGGAACGTTTTGAGCTTTCTTTAGACACGCCCATTTCTTTAGAAAGGAAAAATCGGTCAAATGCTTCTATCGAATACCTGTAGAACAGGTATTCTATAAATATAATAGCCAATCAAATTGACGGTCTACATAAATACCGAGTAAGCACGTGTTCGACTGATAGTTGTGTTATGCTAACATTAATAAACATGATAAAATCATAATTATGTACAAATTCATTCGTTGCAGTGCGTGTTTTACAGAAAAGAGGACTCTATATTCAGTTCTTTTTTATTTAAAAGTCTTCATTTCAGTGTAACTAATGTTGCTTAACGCGGAAAGTGGGGTGTCCTAAAACATTGCGACGAATATTGCTTTCTCGTTTCTGTAGAAATGGGCGTGTCATTATGTTATAATTGACGTTCAAAACATGACTCAGAACGTGTCATCCAAATGGAAAATTTTACCACTTCAATGCGCTTCATTGTATTATATATACAAATACAATCGCAGGCCTTGATGAAGATAAGAAAACGTAAATACCATCTCTCTATCTTCAACTAAATCAAAAACTATTATCAAATGAAAAGATGTGGTTCCGTTTCGTTCCACAAAGTACCGATACCCGTGTGGATATTGGTAATTTGCGGAACGGAACGGAACAAGATTTGATCATTCTGAAATAATGTTTTTTTCCCTCTTCTTTTCAAATATAAATGGTGTTTAATTTACTTACAGAAAATGAAAACTTAACAAAACTTTTTGTTTGATTGTATGTAAAGAGAACAAGAATTTTTAGGACTGTCGTCAAATTAATTTTTCTTGCTGAGCATGAAAAAATAAATTCCTCAGAGGACACAAAATTTATCTCACGTCGTTTATTAACAGGTTTTTAAAACCCTTGATATTATAGTTCCGTTCCGTTTCGCAAAGTACTAATATTGTAGTGGATATTCGTATTTTGCGAAACGGAACAGAACCCGTTGTGTGTGTTTCCTTTATTATTAGCGCAGAACTGAATGTTTTAAGTACAGCTATTTGTAAGAACCAGGAACGGGGTGATTCATAACCAGTTCAGATCTTTACAAAATTTTAAGTTGTTGCTTCATGTACCAAGGGAACATCATTGGACAGCATAATTTTTTTTGGCCAACTTCTATTGCCATGGAAACAATGCACCATGTAAACGTACATGGCAACCAAGCAACAAATTGAAAATATTGTGAAGTTAGCTTTTATTGAACACAGGAACAGAGCTTTTTTTTTAAATGAAAATACCATAAATAAATCTTTTTTTCCTGAAAATGACATACAAAATGATTAATGATTACCATAAAGATAAAATTATACAGGATTTATCACAGGTACTGAATTTTAATTTTTCATAAGGCATTTCATAAAATTCTCTTTTTACAGTATTTTTTAAAAATCCAACATATTTCAGAAGCATATTCAAAAAAAGGTCTTCATGTTGAAGATATCTGAGAACATATCGGGTCCTATAAATTTAGAATTGCGTGGCTGATGGGTGTTGCCTATATGCACACACAGTACCTTGTTCCGTTACGTTCCGCTAAATACCAATATTCACACGGGTATTGGTATTTAGTGGAAGGAAACGGAACCAGAAAATAAGTATTCTGGCAAAGCGCGACAACTCTCTTTTCCTTTCGACTCAGCACATGAACGATATTCTTTTTATAATAATCTTTTGATAATAAACTGAAATAAAAGTATTAATAATTTTCTACATCAATGATACGTTTAGAGTGTATTCTCTTATTCAATACAATTCACATAGACAGTCACTACAGAAATTAGTATTCAGCAGAACTAAACGAATCGCATCAAAATTGAAACACAATCATGAATGAAATAAATATATGAAGAATGAAGTTGTTACATGAATGTCATATTTTTCTTTAATTAAAAATGACTTGTTCTATCAGGTAAACTAATTTTGGAATATTCAGATTTACCCAGGATTTATGAAAGCTTTAAAATTGCCTGTTGAATACTCTGGCAGATTTAGGTTGTTTCTTGTTTTTTCTCTTCAAATGAAAAGATGTGGTTCCGTTTCGTTCCACAAAGTACCGATACCCGTGTGGATATTGGTAATTTGCGGAACGGAACGGAACAAGATTTGATCATTTTGAAATAATGTTTTTTTTTCCTCTTCTTTTCAAATATAAATGGTGTTTAATTTACTTACAGAAAACGAAAACTTAACAAAACTTTTTGTTTGATTGTATGTAAAGAAAACAAGAATTTTTAGGACTGTCGTCAAATTAATTTTTCTTGCTAAGCATGATATTTAAATTAAAATCCTTACAAGTGTTGTGCCTGCACGAATATTTTATAGTCAATTTCTCTCTATAGAACTTAGAATGATTGTTTACATTTTGTATGGCGATTGTCCGTAGTTATGCTGATTAATTACGAGTTACTGAACTTTAAGAGCGTCCTTAGAATTATCAAATTGTATTTAAAGTCTTACGATATAGTCAAGAAAAAGAAATTTTCTTGTGAATTATTACCGTTATTTTATTGGATGCTTACTGGAAATGGCTTTTAGACACTAATTGTAGAACCGGTATGGTAGAAAACACGGATCTCCGGATAAGTTGTTACATACGCCGACATACCTGTGAACTTTCTATACAAAACTTTATAAATAAGACGTCTGGATTAGATTAAAAATCATAGATTAATTAACGAGTTTTATAGATGTTGTAGTAGTAAATAAAGTATTCAAGTACATTGATTAAAGAATAGTTTTTGAAGTTTTAGGAATGACATATGACGTAGACGATGCACCATTGCGTCAAGGTATAAAAGACAAGATTTTGAAAGTGCGTTTGTCAGAATTCCGTTTGCAGTTCCACCTTGCACAGCACCGTGCACCTGATCCGAGGTATTTATGTTAGTAAGAATTTTAAAGTATTAAGATATTTTGAAATAGTTTTATTACAAGTTTTAGCGCAGTAAGAATCAACATTTATCCAGTTTGAAGTAATATTGAATATTTAGAAACTTAGATTTGTTTGATATTTTAATTCAGCGATATTTAGATTGTCGGTGCACTCGGGATTCTGACCCTGGGAGACACAGAAAATTGTCTCTCCCAGTAAAGTTATAGTTGTTATTTAAAGTTTGTAATTTGTTAGCAGTTTGAATTTGTATTTATTCTATTTTTATTGACAAGTAAAACTTAGTCCGTTCTTCTAGTTCGGTGTGAAGTTGCACCGTTTGACTGAATTACGACAGTGCACCGTACTTGAATTAATTATCTTTTGCATGAATGTATATGAGGTGATCGTAAATTTTCATGGCATACTTTTTACTTTAATAACATAAATTACGTTATTCTATAACCAGAAGTTATAAATTTAGGGTGGTGGACTTTAGTTGAGCATGTGCGGAATTATTGAGATAGTCGGGTGCGCTTGCACCTTACACCGAGTTACTCTGTGAATTTATGTTCCGAGTTTAGACCTAGTACATTTCAGCGGAAACCTAGCACCTAACACCGAGTAAGGTTATATAGCACCAGTCAGGCAAAGATGGAACTTAGAACCAATTCGCTTATATCAGTAGCACCTGGCACCTGAACACCGGACACCTAGAACCAGTTTGCCCCAGTATAATCGGTAGCACCTAGCATCTTAAACCGTTAGCACCTTTCACCGAGTCTAACGCGCATCTGTGGCCTTTAAGATATAATTATTATTGTACATTACACTGTGGATTGGGACATTATATTAAACTTGTGTATTGTACTTTTTGTTTGATTAATTTAATAAATTGATTGTAATTGATCACACTTGTTCTATCTAAATTTTACTTAAGCAAAGGTACCTTCGAACCCATTATTGTAACGTGCCTCTAGGGTACCTTCTGATTGAATACACACATAAGACGAAAACGTTACAATTGGTGGCAGCGGTGGGATAGCATTAGATCCCATTGGACAGCATTAGAGACATCTTGTAGTTCCAGATTCTAGTGAATAGTAGAGAGAAATTTAGATGGAAGATAGAAAGACAAATTTAATTGAAATACGTAGCTTTTAGAAAAATGATACACGTTATGAAAGTATAGAAATTGTTTCTAGGTGTTTAAAAAAAATGTGTACCGTGTAAAAAAAAATAATAAAATCGATGAACTGTTTATGATATCTAGGGTGCGTGTAGATCTATAGACACATAATGGCTGAAGACGATTCTAATACTGTTGTTCTAAATCTTCGTAATGATGAACATACGCACAGAAATGAAGATCTGAACTCAACTGTAGACACACAAGATGATGATTATAGATCGATTGATGGGAATGATAAAGATTTGAATGAAAAGTATGACTTGATGATAAATGCGTTTGAGCGACGAATGTCGCGCCTCGAACGATTTATGACCGAGAAAATTTCAGATTTAGACAAAAGGTTAGAGAAGAGATCTCGGGGTTCAAGATCGACTAACCCATTCTTACGACACAGATTGAATAGTTCTCCGATTAGAAGAGTTAATGTTGACGAGCGTTCTGGCGAGCATAGCGATGAAGATAGAAACGAAAATAGGCACTTTAGTAAAATCTCAGGTTTTTCACCTACATATGTAGTCGTCCCCATAGTCCAGATTATCAAAATCATGATAAACTAAAAATGAAACCTCAGTTATTTGACGGGTCGGGAGATTTAGAAGAGTATTTAGCACATTTTGAAATTGTTGCTGAAATCAATGACTGGACTTACAGAAAGAAAGCTTTATACTTAGCAGCGAGTTTGTCAGGAACAGCCCTTTCAGTTTTAAGCGAATTCAGGTCAGTGGAAAGAACAGATTTTAATACTCTAGTCAGAACTTTGAAAGACAGATTTGGGTCAGAGAATAAGGCCGAAGTTTTTAGATCTAGGCTTCAGACAAAAGTAAAAAGCAAAACTGAATCAATCGCCGAATTAGCACAGTCAGTAAGAAAACTAACTAGAAAAACATATCCCGGTGCTTCAAAATTTTTACTAGATACGCTGTCGCTCGACCATTTCATTGATGCAATACCAGATTCTGATATTAAACTTAGACTTCGAGAAGCGAGACCGAAAGATCTGAATGCTGCAGAGTCTCTCGCAGTGAGATTAGAGTCATATCGTGAGGCCGATCATCGGCGTGGTAGAACTATTTGTGCGACCAACGTAAATTCAGACGCAATTAAAACCTACAGATAGTGACTTGAATAGTATTAAGGATATACGATCCTCAGCCAGGAAGGATAACTCTTTAATTTATAATTTAATTCAAAAAGTCTTAAAATAAAGCTTGAAATTGAAATTTTTTCATGCAACAATTTTCATTTTATGCCTCTACTTACGATTCAATGTTCTTTAAAGTTTTAACAAACAGTATTTAAAAAGTTGAAATTTGTACCTCATAAAATGAAGTAAAACTTGCCAATTTAAAAAAAATCAAATTTCTTTTAATTTAGCCATAGTTACCAATGTTTATATGCATGATTTGAAATTAGAATTGATTTACGGTGTTTTCTTTGAAAGGAAACACTTCATACACTATGCATTATGAAACAATGGAAGTAAGTAGGAGAAAGTAAAGTCCAAATAAGTGTAAAATTCATGCAATTTTCTTTAAAAGCCTGGATATCTATGATTTTTATTCCTAAAATGTTTTTCTTGATTAATTATCAATTGAAAAATATGCAGTAGGTAGTTCAAATCGCATTTCCTGAAAAATTATTTGATTTACTAATTTTCCCTATATAATATGATTAAATTTAAAGATGAATTTTAAAGAAACACTGTGGGTAAATACATTTTAATTTGAGAATTTAGAGACATCTTTGTGAGTATTTTCAATTACTCAATGCCTGATTTTCAGAACCTGAGGATCGGATAACCTTAAGCAAGATCTTAGCCCTTTAGCGACTTCCGTAGAAAAACTTCACAAATCGGTTCATAGTTCAAACCGTAGCAGGCCTGTTGGCAGTTTCACTCGCCCACAAAATTTTAGATCTAGACAAAATAATCAGAGAAGATACAGCAATACTAGTGTTTATAGACCAACTCAGAATTTTTCAGAGGCATGACTCTTAGACCAAATCGTATAATAACACAAGAATTTCGGGTAGCAACTTGAGACCTATCAGCTAGGGATGTGCGATTTTATCGGTATACCGGTATATCGCGATTTTTTGTTGCGCGATACGTATCGCGATACGGAGACCTAAATACCGGTCTTTAGGTACATATTATAAAGTCCAGAAATTATTCATTTATTTGTTCAATCTTTCAATAAGAATTACAGAAAGTATAAAAAATGTTGTAAAAAGTGAAAAGAACGCATCTTACCGTCCAAACGTAATTGATTTTATACCTGTACATAAAAATTTCAAGAAAGTAAAATTTTGTTTTTCTAGCATATTTTTTAGAAAAATATTAATGACTTTTCATATAAAATCATTGTTTTTAACTGCTTTTAAAAATATCATGATATAATGAACAATTTGTAATTCAAAATAAATTAAATTTTAGCATCAATACAATTTGAATTACAAAGGATGCATATTAGGGATGTGCGATTTTATCGGTATACCGGTATATCGCGATTTTTTGTTGCGCGATACGTATCGCGATACGGAGACCTAAATGCCGGTCTTTAGGTACATATTATAAAGTCCAGAAATTATTCATTTATTTGTTCAATCTTTCAATAACAATTACAGAAAGTATAAAAAATGTTGTAAAAAGTGAAAAGAACGCATCTTACCGTCCAAACGTAATTGATTTTATACCTGTACATAAAAATTTCAAGAAAGTAAAATTTTGTTTTTCTAGCATATTTTTTAGAAAAATATTAATGACTTTTCATATAAAATCATTGTTAAAACTGCTTTTAAAAATATCATGATATTATCGTGATATTGTGGAGAAAAAAATCGTGATGTATCGCGATACAAAATTTTTTGCGATACCCATCCCTACTATCAGCAATAGTCTACTATATATAGTATTATAATAAATTGGATCAATATTAGGGAGATAATTATTTAATATGGTATCAGAACAAAAAGTCAAGTAAATTTAAAGAAGATAGAGCTGGATCTTTTGAGAGGGATATCTGTGTGAATGCTTATGAAGTACATTTTCTAGTTAGGGTTGAATTATCCCCTGGATCACGGATCCCATAGCATCTGATTAGATGTTAGTTTCGAGTTATAGTAGTTTTATCACTCCAGTAGAGGTACACTGTACGGGTGCATCCCCCTCATGAGCCTGTGGCCTCCAATAATTTTACTGGAAATTTAGGTGTGAAACTCGAAATCATGGAATGTAGTCTAATCGCTCCAACAGAGGTACCATGTACGGGTGCATCCCCCTCATGAGCCTTGGGCCTCAAGTAATTTGTTGGAAATTTGGAAAGTGAAAGCTTTGGAAAGATTTACTGTCTCAGTCGAGGTACAATGTACGGGTGCATCCCCCTCATGAGCCTTTGGCCTCCAATAATTTACTGGGATATGACGATAAGTTAGATTGGCAGAGTTCACATATTGGGATGGGCCCCCCAAGAACTTTTGCGGTGTAGTTTTGCATGGCCATGCCTTTTATAGCAATGTGCTTAGAATTGGTTTTTCTAATAAACCTACCGGTAGTCGCTTTCATGAAGCATTTTGCCTACTTGATGTAGAGGTTAATTTTATATGAGGAGTTGAGTAGAGTACGTAGTGAGTGTGGAGTGCTGTATAGAAATTTAGTTCATGTAGTTATAGTGGAAATCCTTCTCAATCAGAAACAGTTCTACAGACGCATTTAAACAATGTTATATAAAAATCTGTGACAAAGCAAATTGACATCTTGATCCATAAATAATAAACTTAAGCTCTTTATTAGTTATCAACTTATGCGATGCAGGTTTGCCTCACCCAGGTTGCAGATACCTCGAAGAATTGTTCATGAATTATCTTTTTATTTATTCATTTTTTCGAATGTCCGACCAGAGTAGATGATCACACCATGTTAAAATGTAGAATTGGGAACAAGATAAGAAGAAATAAAGTAAGTGAAAGAGAGTTATTAATAGTTAGTAATAAGGAACAGTATCATAGAAGACTTTCTTTTTACGCCCCAGTTTGGAGACCAAACCCAGAGTAGGTGGGGGCAGTGTTATGCCTGCACGAGTATTTTATAGTCAATTTCTCTACAAAGAACTTGAATGATAGTTTACATTTTGTATGGCGATTGTCCGTAGAACTTTATGCTGATTAATTACGAGTTACTGAACTTTAAGAGCGTCCTTAGAATTATCAAATTGTATTTAAAGTCTTACGATATAGTCAAGAAAAAGAAATTTTCTTGTGAATTATTACCGTTATTTTATTGGATGCTTACTGGAAATGGCTTTTAGACACTAATTGTAGAACCGGTATGGTAGAAAACACGGATCTCCGGATAAGTTGTTACATACGCCGACATACCTGTGAACTTTCTATACAAAACTTTATAAATAAGACGTCTGGATTAGATTAAAAATCATAGATTAATTAACGAGTTTTATAGATGTTGTAGTAGTAAATAAAGTATTCAAGTACATTGATTAAAGAATAGTTTTTGAAGTTTTAGGAATGACATATGACGTAGACGATGCACCATTGCGTCAAGGTATAAAAGACAAGATTTTGAAAGTGCGTTTGTCAGAATTCCGTTTGCAGTTCCACCTTGCACAGCACCGTGCACCTGATCCGAGGTATTTATGTTAGTAAGAATTTTAAAGTATTAAGATATTTTGAAATAGTTTTATTACAAGTTTTAGCGCAGTAAGAATCAACATTTATCCAGTTTGAAGTAATATTGAATATTTAGAAACTTAGATTTGTTTGATATTTAAATTCAGCGATATTTAGATTGTCGGTGCACTCGGGATTCTGACCCTGGGAGACACAGAAAATTGTCTCTCCCAGTAAAGTTATAGTTGTTATTTAAAGTTTGTAATTTGTTAGCAGTTTGAATTTGTATTTATTCTATTTTTATTGACAAGTAAAACTTAGTCCGTTCTTCTAGTTCGGTGTGAAGTTGCACCGTTTGACTGAATTACGACAGTGCACCGTACTTGAATTAATTATCTTTTGCATGAATGTATATGAGGTGATCGTAAATTTGCATGGCATACTTTTTACTTTAATAACATAAATTACGTTATTCTATAACCAGAAGTTATAAATTTAGGGTGGTGGACTTTAGTTGAGCATGTGCGGAATTATTGAGATAGTCGGGTGCGCTTGCACCTTACACCGAGTTACTCTGTGAATTTATGTTCCGAGTTTAGACCTAGTACATTTCAGCGGAAACCTAGCACCTAACACCGAGTAAGGTTATATAGCACCAGTCAGGCAAAGATGGAACTTAGAACCAATTCGCTTATATCAGTAGCACCTGGCACCTGAACACCGGACACCTAGAACCAGTTTGCCCCAGTATAATCGGTAGCACCTAGCATCTTAAACCGTTAGCACCTTTCACCGAGTCTAACGCGCATCTGTGGCCTTTTAGATATAATTATTATTGTACATTACACTGTGGATTGGGACATTATATTAAACTTGTGTATTGTACTTTTTGTTTGATTAATGTAATAAATTGATTGTAATTGATCACACTTGTTCTATCTAAATTTTACTTAAGCAAAGGTACCTTCGAACCCATTATTGTAACGTGCCTCTAGGGTACCTTCTGATTGAATACACACATAAGACGAAAACGTTACGCAAGGCACAAAACTTATCTCACGTCGTTCATTAACAGGGTTTTAAAACCCTTTATATTACAGTTCCGTTCCGTTTCGCAAAGTACTAATATTGTAGTGGATATTGGTATTTTGCGAAATTGAACGGAACCCGTTGTGTGTGTTTCCTTTCTTATTAGCTCAGAACTAAATGTTTTAAGATATCAATCAAGGTTCAAGTAGTAAACATATTTGTTAGCATACAGTAAATTACAAATTACGCGTTTTGAAATATAACTTTACATAATAATGTTACAATTATTTTGCATATCGATTTAGTTGAAGATAGAAAGATGGTATTTACCTTTTCTTATCTACATCAAGGTCTGCGATTGTATTTGTACATATAATACATGTATAACTGATTTATAGACAAGACTTTTGAAGAAGTTTAAAAGGTAAAAAAGTATGCTTTATTGTGCTGGATATATGATGGATGAATAACTTTCCTCCTCAAACATCCTTGTCTCTTATATTTTATCCCCCCCCCTGAATTTAATTTTTAATAATTAAAAAGATGTGATAAAATGAACAACAAAATGCTTGTATGTGTATCATCTTATTCCAACTTAACTAATACCCACACAGATATTGGTATTTAGTGGAACGAAACGGAACCAGAGAATGACCATACTGGCAAAGCGCGACAACTCTCTTTACCTTTCGACTGCAGATGAACGATATCCTTTTTAATCTATTGACAATAAACTTTGAAGGAAAAACATTAATAATTTTTTACTTCATTGATGGGTGTACGTCTTTCATTCAATACAATTCACATAGTCACTACAGATGACACAGCAGATCAAAAACTCAACGACAGAATAATTCATGACTTATAGACATAGTTTTTTATGGTCCTCTTCTTCAGACATTTGACTCTTTTTGGGGTTGGTTTCTTAAGATATAGAATGGAATGGCAAAATAATTTGTAATAAAGTAACGTATTATATTCATTTTTATTATATATAATATATTCATTTTTATTCCCCCGCCCCCCCTAGGGTGCCCCACAACTTGTTCCGTTCCGTTCCGTTTCGTTCCGCAAAGTACCATTCATTTATTACATTAAGGATTGCATTGCAACCATTTAAGTGAGACAGAGGGTATAACTATCACACAATTGGAACTGTCATGGTTCTATTCAGACAGTCCCAAGTTCTTGCCCTTCAGCTCTGAATTTTTATCATATAGTCTGAGAAATAAAACCCCTCAGATTGACGACATTTATTGGTCTTCTTACAGTTACATGTATTATCCCTGTGCAATAGAGTTGGAACAGATATAGTACGTGACACAAGTGAGTGTTTGTTTGTGCATTTGTTTTATCCTGTGCAAAACGAAAGTAATTTGATTTGCACCGGGATCAGTGTTGAATGTTGTCTTGAATTATAAATCTACTCTTTGCAAGGGGATGCTCCGATCTGCAGT